>NW_015388561.1:181567-224709 GCF_001527695.2 Protobothrops mucrosquamatus
ACAAAGAAAGGATGGTGTCTTGGTTAAGTGGAGGGAAAATTGTTTTTCTTAAATACAAAACTGTTTATGAAAAGCCTCATTAAAGATGCATAAATGCTGACCTTCTATTAAGTTATATGTTTATGATTACATTTGTAGCTCATATTTCTTCACTAGGCACCCAATTATCCTGTTTTATAACCAGGAAAGCTCTAAAGTCCTTGGCACCAAGTGAACAGCTTCTAAATACTGTTGAAAGAAAAATCTTCATTAGGGTCCATTCCTAGCCGGGAATAAACAAAATGGAGACTGCTTTAGAAAGAAGGTTGTAGTTTACTGAAGAGCAGAACCACAAGACATGTGGCTCTGGAGCAGCTAACCACATTTTGCTGGAACTGGTAGGTTTTTATATTTTCTTGGGCTTTTGTGTTTGGAGTTGTTCCTGTGGGATGAACTTTGACCTGAGCTTTTGAGTGTGTCTTTTTTGTATTCTGATGGTGGTGGGTTAATCCTATTATGTCCTGAAGATCATGTCCTGCTTCCCTGTGGCTGTGGCTGATGGCTATGTCCTGTGTTGGATGGGTGAGGGGTTGCTGGTTCTAATCCTATCACTGCTATTTTTAGCTATCACTTTTGCTCCAAGGGATTTCAAAAGACCCTGTCTTGAATGGGTTTCTTCGGGCAGTATTTGCTCATGAATGGGGCCTCAGACTTTCTGAATGGGATTATCAAATCTGCATTTTTACAGACTTGGCCTCTGCCTGGGGCTATTAAGAAAAACTGGGCCTGATTTTCTGCCTTTAAGATCCTTTGGGGAAATATAATATTCTGCCTATTTAATATTCCCCAAAATATTTCCTTCTCTTGGGGGAGGGTGCTGTCTTCCTACAATACCCAAACAAATAAAAAAGAAAAATAGGGAGCATAGATAGGAGCTTGCAAAAGCATTCTGTACTCATACACACCCTGAATTTTCAAGCTCCTTCTGGTAGCAGTCCAGTCCAAGAGCCAGGAGGTCTTAGGACGATTGGGGTTCCTCAGACTCAGTGACTGACACAGAGAACAGGTGCATGGAGCACAGAACTAAAGCTGCAAACGACTCTGGGAATATGCCACTAAGCTTGTTTTTATTTGCCAAGTTGGGTAATTCCCTTCAGATGCTTCCTGTCTGATTAACCAGTTAAGGCAGCCCTGTTCCTGCCAACTCTTAACACTCAACACAGAATTGCTGGTATTTTAATAACCAGCATTCATTAGGAGCAGAATTAGGCTCAGATTATAAAAGAGCTTTCTCTCCACCTGCTGTGGCTCTAGAGGTATTGGATTCTCCTCAACAGGTGACTGAGATTCCACTGGTTTTTCTTCTGACACTGTATACACTATATAATAAAACTAAACAAATCAACAGATATTCACACAATAGGGGACGTGCTGCATATTTGGATATTCTGTTGGTTTAAAGCAAAAAAAAAATAAATCAAAGGAAACCCTTTCCCACCCAACCATGGACTATCAAATCTTTCTTCAATAATAGAAATGGACCAATGCAGCTTAAGAGCAGGTAAGTCTAGGTGAAATAGAAAAGTGTCTTATTTAACAACAAGGTGACTTCATCTTTGGAAAGTGAAAAGCAGAAACAGAGAAAGAACATGTCCCTATCTTCTCATCTGTCATAAATCTATTAATAGGAACATACTGATGACACTGAATATATGTTAGATGGTATCTGTCACAATACATATTGAGGATACATTTTAGTAAGCGTGAACCTCGTCTTCCATTACTATAAAAAAAACAGTTACTTGTTTCTAGGGAATGATAAATACAAACATTATACAAATACAAACGCGGATGCATTTAGCAGTGGTCAGAATCACTAAGCGATGCTAGGGAAATAGTACATTGGTGTTTTAGTATGTTTAGTTTAGTATGAATTCATAAACCGAAATAGGGAAGAAAAACTATGGTAATAGATGTTGATAGAGGTATTTTCTAACCTTGAGATTCATTTTGGTTTGTCTCATAATTTTGCTGATTGCTTTGAAAGGTTATATTCTCCACGACTGAGTTCCAGGACAAAATGTCTGTAAAAGTGAGATCAATCATACAGAGTGTTCAGTTTGTACAAAAGCCGAATTACAGGAAATACATTGTCTATACCATCATTATTTCCCTTAGTATTCAGGATTCAGAATTCTGTTACATTCCCCGCTTGATTTTTGTGAAGCAAACAGTTGAGCAATTGCATGGAAAAGACAGATGGTATAAAATGTGTCAAAATATCGATGTAATCGCATGAAGTAAGCAGTAGTAGTAGTACAGAACGTTCTCAATTTGACTGTTGCTGCAGATGTGAAAATGCTGATTTATACGTACTGTCTCCCTTCTAAAATGTAGGAAGATAATCTCAGCACAATTCTTGGAGTGCAATCATTTACTTTAAAAAAAAAACCACCTGGTTTTTGTTCCCTGAGCTTCCTACTTTTCCCTGTGCTTTTTTAAAAAAAATAAGTCTAGCAACAAAGTTTCTCATCATATATCCAATCACCTGTAATAGAACCATTCCATTCCCGGCTTGCAAATAGTTCAAATTATGATTTAGAAACAAGCATAGGAAAAATAAGAAAGTTCAGAGAAAGGAAAATTATAATAATAATAATAATAAAAAGTTTCTCCTGCAACATGAATTGGGAAGGGTGCATGCTGATGTGCAAGAGGGAAGGGTTGGGCAGGGTGTGTGTTGGGGGGCAGTGTAGGTTAGGAAAGATATGTGGAGTCATATGGGTATGTAAGAGGTGTTGCAGGCATTGGGAAGGACACTGGGAAATGGCAGGGCAAGGAAGGTTCAGGGTGTGGCGTGGACAGGGAGGGTGCATGAGAAGTGGTACATGGGATGAAAGAGGTGCCACATGGGTTAGGGAAGGTGTGCAGCGAGGTAGCGTATCCAAAATCTCCCCTTCCCAACAGGCAGGTAAATGGCTGCTGCTGGGAGGGGGAAGGGAGTTAGAGATTTTGAGACTGGCTGGGAAACTGCCATAGAAAATTAAAAATGAAGATCACGTGACCACAGCAGGAGCCCAGCAGCAGGCAGTAGCCACTGAAAGCTGCCACAACATTCCCAAATTTCATTCCCTCCGAAGTCATGGGTCCTGGATTTTGGACACATATTGTACATTAGCCCATTTGAAGTACCTTGGTTCAAAAATGGTTGTCCTATGATGCACTGTTTCATCCAGTTAAAATTCATGACAAGAATATTAATAGTATACAAATAGATTGTAAAGACAGCTCTAAAACTTGACAATAAAAAGTTTTTTTTTCTTTTTAAAACCTCTTTATTGTGCCTGCACGTAGGTGCATTTTGATTTTTTATATATATAAATATTTTATTGATTTTTAACTGTAACAATCTCCAGTGCCTGGTGTACAGCGTGTTGTCTTGGTTTATATTTTAACAAGAAAAAAAATGTCAATAATAATTAATTAACAATCAATAATGACTAAGTTTGATAATTCCATAATTAGTATATTAATTAATGATATATTTCTTTGATCTGCCCTTCTCCTTCTTCAACCTTAACCAAAATATAATTCTTAATATTTTCAATATATAAATGATTAGATATAGGCATTTTTATATTCAGTGCTTTTTTTCTAAAAAAAAAAAGGTGCTGGAACTCACACACATCATACAACCCGCCTTGCCTGCCCTACAAGGTTCCATCCAAAAAAGGTGCCGGAACTCCGTTCTGGGCGTTCTATGAGAAAAAAAAGCCCTGTTTATATTTATACAAATAATAATAATCTCTATGTATGACATTTTTTTCAGCTGATATTATTCTTATAACCATCATCTCATTAGTTCAGCATGCATCCTATTTTCATAGTTTTTATTTACGCTTAATTTCCCTTACATTCAATCCAATTCTTATCAGTCATAATTTCTTCGTATGTTAGTCATCTAACTGTCCCAATTTTCCCATTTAAGTACATCATCCCAATACTTTATGTCATGCATTATAAAAATACTATACTTTATACAAATAGATTGTAAAGACAGCTCTAAAACATGACAATAAAAAGTTTTTTTTCTTTTTAAAACCTCTGTATTGTGCCTGCATGTAGGGGCATTTTGATTTTTTGATGTGTGTTTCTTTATATGTGAGTCAGAGAGAGAGAGAGAGAGAGAGAGAGAGAGAGAGAGAGAGAGAGAGAGAGAGAGAGAGAGAGAGAGAGAGAGAGAGAGAGATTCAGTTGCTATCCTTGTCAGCAAATCTTAATGGACATATATATGTTTTATATAAGTGTGCATATTTATGTGTATGGGTGGGTATATACACAGAGAAAGGATTAAGAAATCTTTCTCCTAAACACTTGCTCACCTAAAAATATGCATGTCCAGTGAGCCGTCCCGCAGAAAGGAGAACAATCAGAATTCACTTTTTTGGAAGGGAAGAGCAAGAGGACACAGCAAGAAAATAATCTAGTGGGAGCAGATGGTAGTTCACTCTTGGCACTGAATAGCTTATAAACTGCTGCCAAACTATTAAACAAATAAACAAAGTATATCTCAGTCTTGGCAGGGTTTTCTTAAGCCAGTTTAAAATCAAGTTAGCATGACCATAGAATAGGAGCAGCTTAAGCAGTAAGTGTGGATATGTGTAGCCTTAATCTTTATCAGGATTGCTTAGAAATCTGAAAAAAATGAATGGCGGAGAGGTGTCATGGCTGGGTATATTCCAAAGCAATTCTTGAGGCAAGCACAGCCCCATTTACACAGCTATTTTATGTGTTTGTTGTTTTGCAGTATTTAGAGCTTGCCCCTGTGCAAATGGTTTCTGTACAAAAATAGGAGGTTTGGATAGAAATGCATACAGAAACGCCAGCTATGGCTGGACCGATAAAATCATAAATAATTACAAATAGCACTGTGAGTATACACAAGGAATTATTTCTTTCCATTGTTTAAGTTGTCATATTTTTCCAAAATCAATTAGTATAATCACTGGATGAATGAATCTCAGGCGTGCAATTCTAGACCTGTCCATTTTTCCTGTTTTTAATCATTTTCAGTGTATTTGGAAAAAACTGCATTTTCCCCACTTGCAATGTTAGCCAGTATTTAACTTGGGGAACGGAGTAGCCATATTCAGTGAAATGACTGATGATAGCATATTTGAAGATATGTAGCATTAAGCTTAATAACATTTTGTGAAGCATTTACTGAACTGGATTGAAATCAAATATTTTATTTTTGATGTAGGAAGCTTGCACAGGATTCAAACCACTTTTGTTCTTCTGTAAAAAGACTTGGCCTATCTGTATATCAACAAGTAAACTGAAAATCCAGAAATTCTATTTAATATTTGTCAAATGAAAATACAAATGCAATCCTGACCATTGATTTTAAAAACAAAATGTATGTCACTCAAACTCTGACTTTCTTCATCTCCTTTGGCTTATAGCAGAGATCCCCAACCTTTTGAGCACCAGGGACCAGTTCTATGGAGAGAGGTTTTTCTGCAGACCGGAGGGGGCGTGGTTTTATGTACTACCTGCATCCCGCGGATGGAGCTTTGCTTGCTTGCGCAGACTGGTTTCTGGCATGCCGCTGCCCGGCGCCAGTCCACGGACCGGGGGTTGGGGACTCCTGGTTTATAGGATTAAATTGCCCTCCCATTTTCCCTCATAGATTTTTCCCTGTGGCTTTTAAACAAAAGTCATCCAGGAAGTAATCTCAAATCAGTATTTTATGTCAGTTATTACTAGCTGGACCAAATCCCCGGGTGATTTAAATCTTTTGTCAATTCATAAAGTTCTATGGTAGCTTTTAAATAACCGTTCCATTTAGCCTTCTCATCTCAGATTCGCAGCATGCTTAAGTCCCTTTTATTACTATTAAAGAAAAGATTTGCCATTTTGAGATTCCTGCAGTTCCTTCTCAATTTCGGGGGCTGTGTTTTAAACGTCAAAGCAGCACCCCTCCTCCTGCCAAATTACAAATTACTGTGTTTAAAGCAATTTTGCCTGTCTCTTATTAGTAGACAACCAGCAACTAAATGCTCCATCTAGCAGATTATGTGCGTTCAAAATCCAAACACAATTTAACACTTTTAAGAAATTGGTCTGTAAGGAATGGACATGGACCCTTGGACAGTTTTTTAGCAGCAAGAGTTCGCACAATATTGATGTGTTCTCTTTAAGGCCAGACTATTCTAGCAATAGCAATAGCATTTAGACTTATGTATGGCTTCATATTGCTTTACAGCCCTCTCTAAGCAGTTTACAATGTCAGTATATTGCCCCCAACAATCTGGGTCCTCATTTTACTGACTTTGGAAGGATGGAAGTCTGAGTAAAGTGATGAGGATCGAACCCCTGGCAGTCAGCAGAATTAACCTGCAATGCTGCATTCTAACCACTGCACCATCACAGCTCTATTCTACCTCTAATGTTTGTGACAGATTCAATCTATATTCTAGACAAGTATTGCAAAACACCCTGGGGTATGAAGTGTTGACTACCTCCAAGATGGTATACCCTGGGCAACATCCTGTTCTCACAGAGCGGCTAAAAATCTACACACATGGTGACCGAACTACATATTGCATCTCTTATGATCAAAAACTACAAAGGCAGCAATGAAATTACAGCAGTTCTTTTGAGAACTAACTGACAAAAGATATTGGACCCCAGATCCATATTTTGCAAAACACCCTGAATTCATCCTAGATTTCATACTACCTGGGAACAACAAAGTCTTGATTGTGTGTAACTAGGTGGAAAGAAGGAATCATAAAAACAACATCTCCAGCTTCTAAACTTGGCGAGTCTATCTTTTTACTTCCAAGAGTCCTAGGCTTTTGAACAGCACATAAAATACTAGATATTCATAGAGACTAGACTGGAGAATGTCTATGACAGGGTCTGTGCCAGCTTCATTAAAAGCAAGCAGATGGCCTGAAATTCTCGAGCTACTGGGCAATTAGGCAAACACTCAATAACTGCAGAAGTTCAGTGCCACGAAAATCCAGACAAGGCCTTTAATGGGAAGATGGAGAGAAAAATCTATGACTTCAAACCTAGTTCAAAAATAAAATCAGTTTAAGGATAAAATGTGAGAACTTGTTTGACAGAAATTGGTGATACCTTGAAAATATTATATTTGCAGCTTTATAAATGGAAGACTTGAAGGATTGTGACAGACTAGGATGAAAAACGCCACTTCTCTCTGTCATTCCGGCCTTCCTCCCCCTATCGTCTTCTCACCAGAGACTTCCAATGTCAAAATTGGGCAGCTAGAAAAGAATGTATCTTGCAAAGCAGAGGTCCCATGTGTTTCAAAATAGACTTGTGGGGAAACAAGTTAGGCCTTTCCTCAAGTAAGAGGGAGGCATCCAACAATTACACATTACCCTTTGTGCTCCAACTAACTTTGCAAGGATTTTTTAAGCTCTGATGTATTCTGGCATCACAAATAATCACACACAAATATGCCTTGCTTGTTCAATTGGAAGAGCCACTGGTTAGAACGGATATCATTGATGGCGGTCTCCTGTGCTTGGGACCAATTTCTGAATGGTGCTTCCCCCTCTTCACTCTACCATTCTGATAATCAAGAATTCTGCAACTTTATTTAACTTTGACTCTACATTTCCCTACAGCAGTGGTGGTGAACCTATGGCACGTGTGCCAGAGGAGGCACTCAGAGCCCTCTCTGTGGGCGCCATGCCCCGGAGATGGCAACCGTCCCTCTTCAACCAGCTGCCTGCTAACTCGCTGAGGTCCCACATGGCCAGATGCATCCCAGCACCCATGCGCTCACTGGCCTCTGTGTGCAAGGGCCGATGGTGTCAGGCAGCAGCTGACCCCTGCCTCACCTTTCCCTGTGACAATGGCACCCCCACCCTGCCTTGCCTTGCCTCACCTCACCCCACAGGATGAGTCTCCTGCCCACCACCCCACCTGCCAGAGACCCCCTGGATCTCCCCCAACCCTGCCCGGGCCCCACAGATGTCCCTCCCACGAGCAACATCGTGATGACACTCACCTTGGCCACACCCACCCAATCTGCCATGACCACCACAGCCACGCCCACCCAGTGGGCCACGCCCACCTGGCACCCGGCAATAAATAAGTGGGTTTTGGGTTGCAGTTTGGGCACTCGGACTCTAAAAGGTTCGCCATCACTGCCCTACAGTATTAGGGATGGATTGGCTTCAGATTCACAACCCCACATGTCCACTGAGGCAGAGAAGGCCTTACATTCAACATCCAGAAATGACAAAAGCATTGCTTGCAGGTTCTGAAATTCTTTCCTATGCATGGATCCACAGGAGACTTTCTCTGACTTGTCTGCTTCGTAGAGATAGTCTGTGACTTACAAACATTCATTTAGTGACCATTCAAAGGCATGGAAAAACATGATTTATAACCGTTTCTCACACTGCAGCACCCCCATGGTCACATGATCAAAACTGAGATGCTTGGCAATTGACTCATATTTATGACGGCTGCAATGTCTTGGTATCATGTGATCCCCTTTTGCCATCTTCTGACAAGCAAAGTCAATGGGGAAATCAGAGTTACAGTACTTAAGTGTTACTAACTGAACAACTGCAGTGATACACTTAACAATTGTGGCAAAAAAAGTGGGGGCAAAACTCACTTAACAACTGTCTCACTTCGCAACAGAAATTTTGGGCTCAATTGCAGTCATAAGTCGAGGGCTACCTGTATTCTATAATCAGGTTTATGGGAAAGAAATTGCATAAATTTTGTCCCACCATGTCCCAACCCACCAATTTTGCAATTTCAGATTTGATTCTGAGAGGTTAAATTGGTTATTAGATTGCCTTAATTCAGGTATTGTTTGATATTGTGTATTATATTTTGTTTATTTGTACTGTGCTTAATTATAAGCAAACATTAAATAAAATTACTACTATTACTACAAACACCATGATTATTATTCCCTTCCTCTATGCCCAAGCACCCAAAAATGCATATTGTCTTGGATTTGTGGGAACTGTAGTCCAATCTATCTGAAAAATATCTTTTGAGAAGGCTGATTTACACAATAGAAAACTTCTGCAAATCTAGAGGGTATTCATCATGCCTGTCTCTTCTCCTCCCCTTTTCTCTCCTCTTTCGTTTTACAAAAAGAGAAGTACTACTTAGCATCACCTATATTCTTTTTTTAAGCCTCATAATTGAGCACTTCATGCCTTAAAAATAAAGGTCAAAGATCTTATTAAACTGCCAAGTTCTGTGTGATGCTAATAATTGAGTGATGTATAATTTGGCTGTATTAATAGCCATTTTGAAGCCTGAACATACCTGTCCCATTCATTAAATCCTTTCACATTGTGTTTCGTTTCTATCAATGACTGTGATGGATCTGCCTTGATTTGTTTGCTTGATATATTTAGACTGTAATCAAGTTTTGTTTTTAGCCAGGGACTTTATAGCTTTCTATGCTAAGAAGATTTCTTCCATTCTCAAGCTAAAACATTTCTATTTACAGAAATAGATGGAACATGCTGGCTTTAAATATTTCGGATAATATCACATTGATATTAATCTGTGGGATCTGATGCAGCCCTTTCTCTTTGTATATTATTAGGCAAACAAAACTTTTCTGGGAAAGCACCTTTTTCTATTAAAGCAGTAGAGAACTGCTAAAGGACAATAGCACATAGAACCTAGCATAATAGAGTTAGAAGGGACCTCAGAGGTCTTCTAATCCAACCCCCTGCTCAAGCAGGAGACCCTATACCATTTCACACAAATGGTTGTCCAGTCTCTTTTTGAAAGCTTCCAGTGATGGAGCAGCCACAACTTCTGAAGGCAAGCTATTCCGTTGGTTGATTGCTTTCACCGTTAGGATATTTCTCCTTACAGTGAGGTTTAATGGAAAAAGACTCCATACATGTTTCCCTAATGATTAGAAATGGTTTGGTTAATTAAACAGTGAAGGACTAATATACTGATGCAAGTTTTCACAAGTCCTCCAATCAGAGACCAGCCTTCACCAATTGTCTCCCTCTGCCACATTAAAGGTTACATTCTGTAGAAAAAACATTTGAAGGTCTTACTAATAGGGCCCATTTTTTTTTCAAATCTTCATGTTGTTTTAAGAGGACTGTCCTATGTCTGTCCACTGACCACTTGTGTCTTCTGATCCAATAGTGGAAGAAGTTCCAACATTATGAGCTATCTAGCTTCTGCACCCATGGGACAAGTCATCCTCTTTCCTACTCAGTCTTTCACACAGGTTAGAGAAATGGGTTGCAAGCAGGGCTTTTTTTGTCACAGAATGCCCAGAACGGAGTTCCGGCACCTTTTTTGGATGGAACCTTGTAGGGTAGGCAAGGCGGGTTGTATGACATGTATGAGTTCCGGCATCTCTCTCTTTTTTTTTTTTACAAAAAAAGCACTGGTTGCAAGTAACAGAATGCCATTTAACAGAGACCGGTACAAAATCCTCCAGTTAGGAAACAGTCAATAGTATCTATAGCTCAGAAATAGTATTTGAGGAAAAGATGTTGGAACCGCTGGTTGCACTGGTTGCAATTGAAATGTGAATATTCAGTATATGTAATTGTAAAAAAAAAAGAGCAAATGGAATGTAAGTTTGCACCAAGGAAACTTGATTTCCAAATCATGAGAAGCAATTCTTCTATTCTATTCTTCCTTAGATCCCACCTTGAGTACTGTGTCCAGTACCCTGCAGCAAACTCAGGGAAGGACAATCAAGGGATTAAAATCTGAGTCTGGTCAAAAGGAATAGGAGAAGCTGAGCATGTTAAGCCTCAAAAAGAAGAGAAGAGCAAAGGGGATGAACATGATAGCATTCTTTAAATTCTTGAAAGAATATCACACAGAAGAAGGTCAGAACCTCTTCTCTTTTGCGAGAACAAAGAGTATAGAATACTGGACTCAATTTAGAGGAAAGCTGAATCCAATTGTACGTCAGAAGAAACATCCTAACAATAAGAGCCATTCAGACAGGGAAACAATTACCCAGAGATCTGATGAGTTCCTCGCCCCTGAATATGTTGAAACGGGAGCTACACAGCTATGGGTCAGGGATGAGTTAAACTGGACTGACTACTAAGGGTTCAAGTGAGAGGCCTACAGTATATGACTCTTTCCAAGTCTCAGCTTCAGTGATTTTATGATCCAAGTAGCTACACCATTCTGTGATCCTAAGTATCTCCTCTGACCCCATGTCTGGATTTCCTTCCTTTAATCTTTTCAACACTAGATCAGGTTTATTTTCCCAGGCATTTTGGTGCTTTAGAACATCAGTATTTTGTTGCTACTTTACGAGTCTGGATTTTATCCGGTATGTGTTGTGCGTCATTTCATTGTAAACCACCAAGGCCTTGAATATTCAACTGTACAGCAAGCTTAAGAATGAATAAATACATGAGTCTCCTTAGTTATTGTTATTGGTTCTTATTTTCTTGTGCTGGTCTCTGAGTTAATATTGAATAGTATTTTAAAAAATTGTTTGTCTTGGTACAGGTAGTCCTCGACTTACCACCACCATTGAGCTCAAAATTTCTGCTGCTAAGTAAGACAGTTAAATGAGTTTCTGCCCCATTTTATAAACTTTCTTGCCACAATTAGCAAGTGAATCGCTGAAGTTGTTAAGTTAGTAGCTTGTTTGTTAAGTGAACCTGGCTTCCCTATTGAATTGGCTTGTCAGAAGGTTACAAAAAGTGATCACATGACCCTGGGACATTGCAGCCGTTGTAAATAAGAGTCAGTTGCCAAGCATTTGAATTTTGATCATGTGACCACGGGGATGCTGCAACGGTCGTGTGAAAAACGGTCATAAGGCACTTTTTTCAAGGCCGTAACTTTGAACAGTCACTAAACAAACTGTTGTATTGTTATGTGCAGTTTTATTTTTTAAGAACAGATTTTATACGATTCTACCCAACCTGGAGAGGTTCTGTTACTGAGCAGTATAAAAGTGCAACAAAAGAATTAGTAATATATGAAGTGATGATGAAATAATCTGAAAATGCAAGAGGGACCATTTGCTAGCAATTTCTTTAAAGGCAGCATTAATAGAAGTCCAGATTAGCTTGAGATCCCTTTGTTAAATTGTGTCATTCTTCCAGATAAATTGCACATCCAAGAAAAGGATGCTTATAAGCTTATATATTATTAGAGCTTAGTTTAGTGGATATCGTACATGATGATTTTAAAATTTCCATTGCAAAAATGTATAGTTTTTACATTCCTCCTTGCATTTGTCTATAACTTGGCTTGTATCATCTTGATATTGAGTTGAGTAAGTATGTATAATTACAAGCCTATCTTACCTGGCCAGCAAAAGACAATGAATGCATAAAAATATCTGGAGATGGACAACCAGTACTATTATATTATTATATGCTGGCAACATTTTATATCTTATGGATAATTTTGTCTATTTTATACCAACTTCTGTACATACAGTATGGCAATATGGTAAACTATCAGATTCCTCAGTTAATTAGAACAAGGCTCATATACTTCTCACAAGCTCCAGTGTATTTACATTTTTGTTTCTTTGTGGATTTTTTTGTCTGTTTGTTTGCTTGTTTTCTCCCTTTCTCTTTGTTCCTGCATATTAATGCAAGACAGTTTTAAGCTAGCAGACTCTTCAATTAATTAGAACAAGCCTCATACCTTTCCTATAAGCTCCAGGACACTCACATTTTTTGTTTCTTCATAGGTTTTTATCTGGTGTGTTCTTTTTTCCCCCTCTCCTTTTCCTCATTTTCCCTGTATATTAAAGCAAGACAGCTTTAAAAACTAGAGGTTCAGAGAACAATGCAAATAAAATGAGATAATAGATATTGCCTTGTAATAATGCACAACCAACCCATAGCCTAGATACACTGAAACTTACAGAAATTCAGGTCAATCCATTGATTCTCATGGGAGCTCAGATAATACACTACAAAAAAAGAAACATATGCTTCTTGTAAAAAAATAAAATTGCTCCCTCTGCTTAGCATAGGGAATTCGTGCATTAAGGCATGTTGTGAGTTAAAAAAAGTTTTAGATGTGACAGAAAAACAAAAGGTTTGTCGTGGAAAAACCCAATATTTTTGTTTTCCACAAGGTGGAACATCTGGAATTATCCTATCACCACAAACACCTTTAATTATCTAAATAATCTTTATCCAGCACTAAATCGATCAGACTTGAACTACACTACACACACAGACACACAAACACGCATAATTTATATTACTCTGTATCTATCTTTATTTTTGCTTCTCTGTATCAAGAACCCCAAACTTATTCAGGCTCCAGATTGGCTTTTTGATTCATCTGGGCTGGAAGAAATATATATATAAAAACTTCCTTCTTCAATCTAGCCTTGCTCAAGCAACATTTTTTTCCCTGAGATCTGGTATGTTCCTGTACTGTAATATTGATTTCTGACTTGATCGTGCTCTGCCTGGAGGATTTTGTTTTGTCCTGATTACTATCTTATCCTAGAACATCTAATTCATGATTCATGGCATATCTCAGTCTATGGCCCTGTTTGATCCTACAGACTGAGAAGGAACAGCTCCTCTTTCCCAAGAGAACATCTAGGGCCTTCTTTGTTAATAACCATAATAAGCAAAATAACTTCTCTACCTTATATATTGGCCCTAAAATTTAAGAATATAGGTATTCTTCAAGTTACGACAGTTCACTTAGCGACAGTTTGAAATTATGACCCCGCCCCCCAAAAAATACTTATGACCAGTTCCGAAGTTACATATGTTGCAGTACCACAGCGGTCCTTCACCAGGGTCTGAGTAAAAGGAGGCCGCTTTTCTGCCACATGGGTCAGCCTGTTGTGGAACCAGATCCGGAGAACTTGTAAAGGTAAGTGAGTGATCGGAAATGGAGTGGGGAGGAAGAAGTGGAATCTGGGGAGGGGCTAACAAAGCAAGCCCAGTGCCTGCGGAGACTTGACGGGGCAGGATGTGGGGGGGAAGCAACTGTGGAGACCCCAAGGGAGCATGAGATATCTCTGGGTGGGGGGAGGCCTTGAGTGGTCAGAAGCAGGTGGCTTGTTCCAGCATTAGCCCCCCCCCCATGGTCTTCCCACCCTGAGATACCTTATGGGCACTTAATGACCTATACATTCGATTAATGATTCCAATTAATGAATCCTTAGGTTACAAATGTAATTGGTAGGCTCTACAGGATTACCTGTACTGTATTTATAAATTCCTCTGATGATTACCTCATTTTTTGTTTGTTTGCTCAAATCCTTACTTTGGTCAATCTGATGGGTGACTGATTTCTTTAAAAGCAAATTTAAGACTTATGTCCTCCTTACTATGGCATAAAGGTGGCTTGCTGGCCTTTTTTAAGGGACCCATCTTCATGACTTTACTCCCAACTCTTCCTCAGCCACTGTGAATGTGCTATAACATTGTCTTTAATTATTCTTCCATTCAAGTGGCATTCTCTCCGCACAACACACACTTTGCTGTAAATCTAAAATTTCCTGGAAATGATGCAGCTGGGGTAGAGATCTGCCCGTCTTCTATTGGCCTATGGAGGCTCCTAGTGGCATACTGAGTCTACAACTCAATTCTATGCTTGGAAATCCTACTTAAGTTCAATGGAGGTCCCTCAGGGAACTGAAGTGGACTCTGATTGTGATCCACAAAAATACATATGTGGCAATCTGCAATTCAAACAAAATAAAATTAATCTGTATTGCAGTCTTATGCATCTTTCAGCGAGTAAATCCTTTTCAGCTTGCTGTGGGTCATTTCAGAATAATCTATGGAAAAAAGGTCTTTATTGGGTATTGGGTTTTTCAGGCAATTTGCACCTTGCTAATAAAAGACAAATGTTTAGAAGGAAGCAGAAAGGACTATTTTTTAAAATAATCTCAATAACTGCATTGAAAATTATGTTTGTTCAAAAGCTAAAGGAACTAATATGAAGAAGGGGCATGTTGATTAAGTCCTATAGTTTAGAGAGTTTTCTTCTCCTTTGATAATATTACAGGTTTTGATGCTTTTGCTTGGATTGCCAGATAGATCACTGTACTGAAGATAAAATGAAGGCATCGTGATTTAAAGCAGTTAATCTTTCCAGAAGGATGCAATACAGAAAAACATGTACTTCCTCAAGACAGCAAAAATTAAGATTTTCAACAACAACCAACATTTTTTATATTTACAATTTAATTCAAGTGATAACCATGTGATTAATTGGCTAAATAACTGTTAGAGATTACATCTTTGACTTATTATATACCAAGATTTGTGTTGAAGATGAAGTCTGATTAGGTCAAAAACCTGAAAAGCCAGGGAAGAATTGGAGTCAATTAGGTGGAGTTGGCAAGAAAAGGACAGGTAGTTTCTTTTCAGTATTTCTTTGCTCAGTAGGACTACTCTTATTTCTGCTCACATTCTCTGACTCTTTCTTTGTTTGCTGAGATGGTTTACAGTTTAACAATTGGTAGTTTTGCTATGCAGATCTCAGTCTCTTGAAACTTGAGGCAGATAGCCACTTTTTCACATGTATACTGTGATTCTTAATATGGTTCTTCATAAAGACTAAAAGTAAAAAAATATTTGTTATTATTCCAGAGTTGGACTTTTGTATAGCCCTCGTGGATTCCAAAACTGCTTCAACCAACTATCCTGGGATAAAAAGACAATCCAGAGCTATTTTTACAGTATGTAAATGTTTATCTCTGTAAAAAGACACTCCCTGTCCTGCCCCTCGAGATTCCAGATAAGAGGTCATCTCCCTGTTCTAGACTAGGTGATGACAGCATTGGTAGAGGAATACTGTAGTCACACTCAGACAACCCAGACTTGAAATTCAGATTAGAAATAGATAATCATGGTGAAAATCTATCTTGATGGCACATGACCAATCAATGTATGATTTCAATGAAATTTTAAAGTTAAAAATCCTTCATTGAAATGTTTGAATAACAATGTTATATATGTACAGTATATACATGCATAAATTCCTTCCTTCCTTCCTTCCTTCCTTCCTTCCTTCCTTCCTTCCTTCCTTCCTTCCTTCCTTCCTTCCTTCCTTCCTTCCTTCCTTCCTTCCTTCCTTCCTTCCTTCCTTCAGCTCCAAACACTTCCTTGATTTTAAACCTCAGTGTACTTAAGACTATGATTCCAGCCATTGGGATGTTCCTGAATACTTTGGGCCCTGACAAAGGTAGCAGCACTTTCAATTTTTGGAAAGTAGGAATGGAATTTGTTGTCCCATCTGGAACACATATTTTACCCGCCCTGGGTCTAGAACAGGTAAAAGGAATTTCAGCATTGAATGATCAGCTTTGCTTTTGAATAGAATAATTCTTCCCAACTTCATTTTATATTGTACAATACAGCAAGTCTTAAGTCACGTGACATGGACTGCAGGTAGAAAGCAGTGAGCTAAAACCTTTTTTTTCTCGGCCTTCCCTCCTGCAGTCCTCCGGTGACCTTCAGCCACAGCCTTAAGAGCCAGACACGCAGTTCCAAAAGAAAAGTTGTATAAGTAATAACTCTAAAACATAAGGCATTTTTATGTAATAATTAAAAGAAGAAGGAGAAAGGCTGAGACCAGGGTTGCAGACCATTATATGGATGTGTCTGTCTTTGTTATGCATGCGGTCCCTTTCTTCCCACTTACAGTGCACATTCAGAAAATAATTTGGTTTGAGATAAGCTTATTGCTATTACTTAATGCCCCAAAGGGATTAATTCAAAGACCTATTGAAAAAGAAATATTATAGCATTTCAGAATCTTTTAATGTTCCTTGCAGAGCCGGCAGGAATTGCACTGCTGCTTGGCTCAGCTTGCTTCTGTTGGCATCTCATTCACTTGCAATAGATGGCAAAGAAATTTATTTGGAGATTTGAATCTTTCTTATGGCTTATATTTCAGAAGGCAGACTCTACTCACAGGGAAAAAACCCTCTTTGTTAGGTTTAAGTCATAATTAACCGCTTTGTGGTTGTACCAACCCTTAGAGCAGACATGTCAAACGCAAGGCCTGGGGGCTGGATGCGGCCCGCGAAGTGGTTTCATGTGGCCCGCGAAGCCATCCTGGAAACAGTGAGGGAACGGCCCCCGCTGCCTTGGCCCTGGCCCTGGCACAGGCCGGCCGGGAGCCAATGTACAATTTTGTGGTGGCCATCTATGCTGAAACGCATTCAGTCTTAGCTCCACAAGGCCGTCTGGAAACAGTGAGGAACCAGTCCCTGCCGCGTTGGCCCCGCACCCTGGGTGCATGCTGGGGAGGTGTCACCCTTTATGAGGAATGAAGAAATGCACCATCGCCTGGAAGTGGCCAACAAATGGCCCTCGCCTACTTCACATATCCGGCTTGATGGGCTCTGCCCTGGTCCCATCCCCTTCTGCCAGAGACTCTCAGATCTGTCCCACTCCTGCCCAGGCCCCCACAGGCACCCTTGATGCGAATGATGTAGAGCTGGCCATGACCACCCAGTAGGCCACACCCACTCCATCCACGCCCACCCAGTAGGCCACACCCACCTGGCCCCCCAAGGGCAACCGCAATGCTGATGCGGCCCTCAATGAAATTGAGTTTGACACCCCTGCCTTAGAGGATTGTATGCAGGAAGTAAAAATATTTTTTCACTGGGGGGAAAAAACCCTCCAAACCCCATTAATATGGAATACAGAAAGATTTCATGAATTTAAAAAAAGTCTTTATTTGTTTAATGGAACAGAACAAAGAAAATGCAATAAAGTTGGGAAGGGAGGGAAGGAGGAAGGAAGGAAGGAAGGAAGGAAGGAAGGAAGGAAGGAAGGAAGGAAGGAAGGAAGGAAGGAGAATCTAGGTTAGGGTCAAGAAGTTAGATACAAAATTACATTTACATATTTGAAAAGTAGTGTGGCGGCTGAGCACAGTAATTCCGTTACATTTGAATATCATCAGTACAAATCTCAAATTATTACAACAAACTAATTCCCTCTCTTTCCCCCATGATATCTACTGTCATGTTCAAACCAATACAGTTCTTATTCTATTAATCAAACAAAAAATACCTTTCTGATATTCATCAATAATCTTCAGTCTATACATATCTTAATTAATTTGACATTCCACCTTTTAGACAATAACCTAGTAAGTTTTTCTTTACTTTAATTTCCCATTGATATTTAAGTTTAACGTTTAATCTTTATCATTTCCAGGTTTTAAATGATCCCAATTTCTAAGTCTCCTATCTCACATTGTAATATTGTAAAATTAATAAAAAACTTGAAACGGAAAGAAGTTAGATACAAAGTGGTAGGAGTCTGCCCAAATTGATCAATAGACTTAAAATCATTTCCAAGCCTATAAACAGAGGCTGCTAAGAAGCCGTTGCTTATTGTTAAGATTCAGGGGGGGGAATGGAATCTCAGAAGTTGGGGGCAGGGGCGGAGAAACAGAGATTAAAAAGCTGTTCATTGCAGCCTTAATGGAGTCAGAGAAGTCAGCATGGGAGAAATTATCTTCCTAAGAAGTAAAAAGGCAGAAACAAAATTTAGAACGGTTAGGAGGGAAGAAGAGTAGGTGAGTGTTGGGGGTGCAATAAGGACACCCAAAGGGAGAACAAAGTGGGCCAGGAGTCTAGCCTAGCAGATGATGTCATGGTAAGCTAAGGAGAGGAAGAGGGAAAGGGGGAGAAAGTGGTAACCTAAAAGAGGAGGCTCAAAGAGATAGGGAGAAAAGGAACCAGCTGCGCAAACTATTACCTTAAATGGGAGGGAATATAAGTTGACTCATGAGTAAGCTAGGAGGGAAGGGAGAGAACTGAAGGTATTTTAAAGCATAATAAGGTTAATGTTATGTATGAACTCAGCTATAGGTTGCTAAAGTCCTTAGCTTTGGTTGTTAGTTTTTTGTCTTCAAGTCAGTCTTGACTCTTGGCAACTGCTTGGCTGAGTCCCTGCAATCTTCTTGGCAAGATTGTGTTTGACATGTCTGGAATAGGTGATCTCCCATTGGTTGTAATGGAGAATTTTCAACAACTAGTGCAGTTGGGTTTTTTGAATATGCAACGGAAGCGGCTTCTAGCTTGTTCTTCATCATTGATAGCAGAAAGCTGTTTTTTTCCTCAGCCTACAGCCACGAATAACCTATTCAAGCAGTGTCAGATAGGAGTGAACTAAGGAGATAAATGGATTCAATGCCATTTAATTAATTTAATTTAATTAATACAGCTGTTTCTGAACTCCAATTTGTTCACAGTAGGCTCGGAGCTTAGCCAGGACCCACACAGAATTCTTCTTGTCTTTTACCATCCTTGAAGAACCGTGAATAAATTAACTAATTCAATACCTTTGAGCAGATACTTCACATTTCAGTCAAGAGCTGGAGTCTTAAATAAAGCATAAAGCAGATACGGTAAAATGCTGCATTTATATGAAAGGAAAATGGCTCCCCTCTTGCTTGCTCTTCTAATAAATGTGAGGTGTTGCCTTCTTTTTTCTTTCTTTTTATTGTTCTTCCCTTTTCTTTTTGTTTGGAAATGGTTTGAATAATAATGAACAATCTTCTAATCGTCTACTGTGTGGGTACACATGTGTCTTCATGTTTGTGTACATGGCTCTGCATATACAAACACACATCTTCCTTCTAAATGTCTTTATGGATAATGATTGAACCAATTAAAACAGAATACCCATTGGCTTCAGTGGACAAGATGCAGCTCAACAAATCATTTCTCTTTGAGGGTTGAGTTCAGAGACTGATACTGAGAAAACTGTTCTGGGGTGGTAGCAGCCATTCCTACTCTGGTGGTGGTTATGCATGGATTATTATGTGTTTCATCTTTAGTCTCTCTTATTTAGAGCAGTCCCGGGCAACTAATAGCCTATCGGCCTATCAGTCTAACTCTTGTTTTACTCTTCTGAAGCCATCCAAGATTATGCAACCAAAATATGGCAACTAAATATGGAATATAGCAGGGGTCCCCGACCCCCGGTCCATGGACCAGTATTGTGCCGCGGCATGCAAACAACCAGTCTGCACAAACAAGCGGAAGCCCCATTTGCAGGATGCAGGGAGCACACAAAACCACACATTCTCCAGTCCATGGAAAAACCTTTCTCCACGGAACCGGTCCCTGGTGCCCAAAAGGTTGGGGACCTCTGGAATATAGGGAAGAGGTTTTCTCTCAATTCTTGGTGGAACATGAAAAGGAATATATGCCTTTAGCCTCTGAGAGGCTTATAATCTGAAAGGCTTTTAAAAGATGCACAGTTCAAAAAGAGAGAAAGAAAACCTCCCATCCACTCAGCCTTTCCCCATGGCTTTTGACCACACAAAAAATATTAAAAATGCATCCCTCAAGGTGCAAAAGGGTAACCTTTCCATTTAAGATTGATCCAATCAGCCTGAAGAAAATTCTTCCCTCTACTCTGTGAGTAGAAGATGAAGAAATCAGGTGAGGGAAACCAGGGCCTTTCTTTCTCTACCCTTCTATTGTATCTCCTCTTAAGTTTCAAGATGGCGAAGAGAATGACAAGAGAAGAAAGTCAGTGACTTCTTCAGTACCGGCATCTGTTCTTGTCACACCTCTCCTGCCTCCCCTCCCCCCTATGCCTGTACCTGGTTGCATTAGGAAAGTGGGATAATGATCAAATCTTAGTTAACTAGCCATGTTTTCTGAACCCCAGCTAATCAATGTATTAAAATATATGCAGTATTTTGTAGGATCAGTTAGGTATAGTGATTAAGGCATCAGGCTAGAAATTGTGAGACCATGAGTTTGAATCCGACCTTAGTCACAAAGCCTAAGGCTGGGTGACCTTGGGCCAGTCACTTTCCTTTAGTCCTAGCAAGGGTACAAAGGGCAACATTTCTGAAAGACAATAATAATAATAATATTCTTCATCTTCATCATCATCATCATCATCATCATCATCATCATCATCATCATCATCATCATCACCATGGCTTTTTTTCTCATAGAACACCCAGAACGAACTTCCGGCACCTTTTTTTGATGGAACCTTATAGGGTAGGCAAGGCGGGTTGTATGACGTGTGTGAGTTCTGCCACCTTTTTTTTTTTAAAAAAAAGCACTGATAATACTACTACTACTACTACTACTACTAATGATGATGATGATGATGATGATAATAATAATAATAATAATAATAATAATAATAATAATAATAATAATAATAATAATAATAATAATATATTTTACCTAAAAATGGCTCAACACAACAACAACCACAAACATTACAACAGCTAAGAATGATCTGTGAGAAATACAAGGAGGGACATCCCAAAACCTTACCGCTAAGAGCAGGAAAGTAAAAATATTTGCTCATCTGCAATTGCAATGGTAGTTTTTAAGCAAAGTTTGGGAAATAGCGCTGATCTTTTTTACTTCCCTCCTGGTCCCAAACAGCAACCTTAAAGGAGACATACGTGAATGTGCTAAAGTGAAAGCTAATTACTGTAGCAGTGTATCCAATAAAAAATTGCATGAGCTTTAAGGCTGATTTTTTAATGAAGCTTTCTTCAAAGCAATGCTGTCATTCTAAACAATCCTTCTCCATCAGAGCCGGTAGGACATTTTACACGGCAACAGAATACTATTTTCATTGAAAATACGAGCACCATTTTGGAAGATCAAAGACATTTTTGGAATATGATATTTTGGTGGGAGTCATTTACAGACAGTCACAAACGAGAGGATAAAGTTAGCAGCCAATATAAATAGGACAGAGAAGATTGGACTAATACATCCTCAATCTAAAGTATGACCAAATGTCAGTAGAAGCAGGATCCAAAACAGGATCGTGAAAGCTAGGAGTTGTTTTTAATTCACTATTGTAGTTTTCAATAATTTGTTTGATTATTGTTATGGAACTCTGGGTGCCAAGGCATTGCCACTTGTAAGCCTGGTATTCAAGCATGGAGTCATGAATCAAGTGCTGTTCCTTGGGGAAACTGTACATTTGCATGCTTCCTCTGAATAGGTCTTAATAAAAATCAGCCCCTTTAGTCAGCTGAAGGCAGTCACCATGGTAACATAGGAAGGAATTCTTCATCTTGTGGCTGGCTACTGAACAAAGAAACTCCCTCTTGCTTCATAAAAGGGACCCTCCAGCTGAAATCCCTGTCCTCCATCAACCATTTTAGCTAGGGATCAGGGATACTGAATTCAAGGCACTTCCATGGCAAAGGAAAAGAGAGAAAAACATAATGTCCAATAGTCGAGAAGGCCTCACCAACCCACAAGATTTTACCCACTCCTGTCTTAGTAGGAACATTTTGCTTTTTCTAAATAATTTATTTTAAAAAAAAAACATTTTCTAGATTTATAAACTGCAATTCTACTGAGAATATAAAATAATCTGGGAATAATATTCACTTTGAGAGCATTCACCTTTCTTCAAAGGATATGCTTTTAATGACTCCTGTTTATCAATACCTGAAGGAACCTCCTCATGTATTTTATTTATGATACATGTTACTGATTTATATCTTTTGGTATAGGCATACCTAAATATTTAATGGATTTGATACTAATATGGAACTGATATCTCTTAAATGGATGGATAACCAAATTTTCACCTATAGGCATCCGTTCTGATTTGGATTAATTAATAGGGCATTCTGCTATTTTACTAAAAGAATATATGTTTTTGCATGAACACGGACATAGTAGTATGAGGTTTAGGAAAAAAAGAATGTCATCTGCAAATAAAATCAATTTGTGTTCAGCTATGTCCTACTCCACAGATCTCTCTATGTTGTCTAGCACTGGACATTTTCTTGCTATGCTTCATGAAAAATGTCAATAAATGTATTTGTTGAATGGTGTGACAATGGCCATGTTTAAATGAATTAAAATGACAGAGGCTTCAGATGCATACCAGAGATGGTGGTAAATTGCACGGCCATATTAGTTTATTTTTTAGAGAAAATCCTTCAGAGAGAACCATATCAACATCTCTAAATTATAAAAAGCAGTGCTTCTCCTGTGGTACTATTGACAAACAATTGACTTGAATAGCACCTATGCTGTTTCTGTGTTTATAAATCCATTCTGAAATTATTACATTGACCTCTCTTGTTTCAGATCAAAGAACTTTAAGAAATGCTCTAGCAAAAAAAGAATGAAAAACATGATTTGGGACTTTGTTATTGTATATGTTGATTGTAGTGAGAATCCTATATGCTCAGAAATGGAAAGACCATCAATCTCAGATATATCAATCCCTAAAATAGAAGGATAGGTGAAAAAAGTGATGGAGCTTGCAGAAATGGAAAAATTGACTTCTTTAATTAGAGAAAATAACGTCTCTAGTTTTATTTCTACTTGGAAACCACTTTTGGATTTTGCTCAAGGCAGAAAACAAAGAACTCTTGACATTGGGTTTTCCTGATTGTTTGTTGTTGTAGAGTTGGCTAGCATTTGTTATAAAGTAAAAAGTTGAGGCTGTAGTTTTATTTGTACTTTCCTGCAATGAAAAAAAGTTGAAAGTCAATATTTTTTTCTTTCTTTCTTCTCCCTTTCTTCCTCTTTCCCCTTTTCCTATTTTTATATTTATTTTCATTTATATTTTATATTATAGTTTAAATAAAATACAAATTATAAAAAAGAAAAACATGACCACTTTTTCTCTTTATGTTATGAAAAGTCTGTAACAAACCTTGGCATTTGTCCTATTTTTTTTAAATCAGCATCATCTGCTTTATAGATTATTGAATAAGATAAAGAGTTTCCTCTGAGAACAAATTTTAAAGAGAACATTAACTTAATTCTATTTTTTGGTGGAGAGCTCTTCTCTCTCTCTTTCTGGGAGGTTTTTAAAATTCACATTTTTAGTTAAGGAAATTAAGGACAGGCAAACAATTGAAAATAATTTGTTTGCCTGTCCCTTAATTCCTATTTTTAAGAATTCTCAGTGTACAAGACTTGTTATGCTAAATTGTCCTCATGCTATGCAATTCAGAGGACCATAAACCCGTGTCCCCCTTCCATGCTTAACAAACTTTTTTGTGTTGCTAAAAACAGTGCAGCAAAACTATGACTTTCAAGAAGTTGCTGAATTTCAATGACATATTATGCATTTCAATGACAAGATATGCAAATCAATAATATAAAACCATGTGTGGAATAAAATTCTGCAGAAGGTCACCCCTTCAATCTTTCCCTCTGAACATGGGACTATGAGAGGACTGCTGTATGAGGGCTATAAAAATCTGGATGATCTCTAGATGGGAGCAAAGAGTCAAAGTTTTCTATATCTCTTTTTTGCCAGCTAGTGGTCATCTGGATTTTTGCAAGTCAAATCTGATAGCCTTAGATTGTATCTAAATAATGGACAGCCACTATTAAACATATAGATAATGACGAGACTAACTTCAAGTAGATAGTTCAGTCCATCTTGATATATGGACTCATTTGATCAAGCTTTTATTGAGCTCCACAACTTTTCAGACACACTTATCAAGAACAGCAATTTTCACTTTAGATTAATTTACTCAGTGGTTAATCATTGAGTGATAATTGCATGTGTGAATCAGCCCAGCATAACCATTTAACTAGAGTAGGTATTCGATTAGCCTAACTTCACAATTTCTTTAGAATTCAGTGATTACATGTTTTGTTTGATTCATTTTTCAGAAATATTTTTATAAGAGATTTGTTATGCTATCTGGCTGTTTTCTGCTTAATAAATATAGATGTCTCTTTGTATATACAGTAAGCAATATTGTTAATTCATCATTTTTCAAAATAAAGATAGCCTTTTCTTTCTTAACTCTGATTTGGTTTCACGAAGACAAAATAAAGTGATATGGGTATTTTAAAAGTCACTGGACTCGTTCCTGCTCAGACACACAAAAGAAAAAGCCAAACAATAGGCAATTCTTTTTTATCGGAAACTAATACTGTTGTTTGTTTCAATTTACTGAAGTGAGAGCCAACAGTTTATATCATATATTACAGAGCAGCTCCATCACAACTCTCAAATGCCACCTTGTAGAAATGCATGTGAAAACTATATAATTACTTTGATTACAGTAATTGTACATTGCTATTCACATGTTTCCTCTACTTGTGCTAATTATTCAAAGAGAAAGAAAGGTAGATAAAAACAAATGATTCACTATTTATGAATTAACAAATGTGTTCAAATGAGAATCTAGCAGAAAGGATAATCTCTACGAATACCTCTAATTGCTTTTTATCCCTTGAACCAAAATTCCATCACAACAGATTCCTTAATTAAATTTATAATATCACTCAAACGAGTGTGTCCACAGGGGAATAAGAAAAAAACCCAACTAAGATGGCAAGCACAACTATGTGATCTAAGCCCCACCTCTTTTTTTTGTATGTCATGATGCATGTAAAAAATGAATGAGGCTTTAATTCCCTAGTGGTGGCAGCCATCTTAGCTTTTTTGACCCCAGTAACCCAGGGCAGCTCTACAGACACTACTGTTAAATATGTTGTTTTTCAACTAGTTGCTCACTGGGCAAATAAAGGCAAAATTCAGCCATTGTATTATCCTATTTTTTAAATACCATTTGGATTTTGGAAAATTTATGTATTTCTTGAATTTATATGGCCACCCATCTCACCAAAGGTGACTGGGCAGCATTCAATTAATAGAATATGAACATAAACATGATTTAAAAAGCATCTGATATAATTATGCAATAAAATAGAAGGAAGGAGCATTATGTAGGTTTGCCACCTTGAGTTACTTATAAATTACAAAGGAGGGAAAATAAATAAATAAATAAATAAATAAATAAATAAATAAATAAATGTAACCACGATAGACTGAACAATATATTTTAAAGGGGAAAAAACCCCAGTAACTATTATAAACAGAAGCCTGTTATATATTTCAGTGAAATGTGCATGATGAATTATTGCAGGTCAGAGCTTCTTGCCAGCAAAGCTGTTAAGATCTTCTCATCAATATTAAACAGAGAAAGCAGGCTGCAGTTAGTACAATGGGTGATGTCTGGCAAATCAAACTTCATAATATGAAGTTGGCAGGGCTTTATTTTCATAAGATGTCCACAATATTTCCAAAAAGATAGGCGCTACTTTCTCCTTAAATTCTAATACCTACAGCACAGCATATTCCATCAATCCTAAGGGCCTTTCCAGTTTTCAGCCTTCCAAAGTTAGTTACTATTATTGACTGTTTGCATATGTGATGATAATAAACAACAGTAGTAAAATACACTTTTTTCTGAGCAATGTGTGAATTTAACATCCACATTTCTGAGCAGACAACAACCACGCAGTGGGAGTAACACTGGCATTGTTGCATGAGAGACCTTTGTCTAAATGAGACAGCAGCATCCAATGATCTTCACAGCATCTCTCTCTCTCTCTCTCTCTCTCTCTCTCTCTCTCTCTCTCTCTCTCTCTCTCTCTCTTTCTCTCTCTCTCTCTCCCTCCCTCCCTCCCTCCCTCATGTGGCCACTTTCTCTGGAACCAATTGTGATCACTAGATGAGGACTGCTATCATACTTTTCTATAAGGTTAGGGATGCTGCTGAATTTTCTGAGTGCAATTTCAGAACAAATTTTCACATTTAAAAAGCACCTACCCACACACTAGTTACAATAGCAATGAAAAAAATGGACTTAATGACTAGTCTTCAAAATTTCAGCCATCTCAGTGCCTCTGTAGTCTCATAATCAAAATTCATGTGCTTGGTGACCAGCCTGTATTTATTTGTGCCCCCCTGCCTCCACCCCTCCAGCCCTGCCACTGCCCCCAATTGACTGTTTTCAATTGTATATTGTATACAATATACAGTTATTGTATATGCTGTAACATAGCTATTTGGGGTGATTCTTATCTTTCCACATCCATTCATCATATCCAGAGGCACCCATGGTGGAAGGCATTAGTGCAGTTGCACAGCATTCAAAGATGAAGTGCTGAATTTCAAGGATTAGCATATTAGGATAAACACCCCCCCAAGGCTGAGTCAACCTTGAAAATCGAACTACAGGCTGTGGGCAGAGTTTGCCTGCAATACTGCATTCTGACCACAGCACCACCAATTTTCCTTATATGCTCCTTTAAACACTAAAACACCGTGGTTGATTATTTTATTTTATTTTTGACTCTATCATTCCAAGATTTGCAACTGGAAACATTTATATCAACTCTTCTTCTAAGGTTTAAAGAGATCTATTTAATTAGCATTGGGGAGAACAGGAAATAGATTCTGCAAGGCAGTAACAGAATTTAGTTGCTGTAATTAAATAAAGCTGCACTGGTTAAATATCTTTAAATATCAGCATGACCATGAAAAAGTGTGAAAAAGAAGCATCATTAAACAAGCTCATTCAACTGTGGATAGAAAAACCAATAAGCAGCCATTTAATCATTGCACATAATGTACTTTTATAAAAATGGAACATAGGATGCGAAAATAACATTTTGTACTACCAGAACAAAAACACGATGCCAATTTGTGTAACACTCTTCAGTTCAGAAAAGGGGAACTCCTTCTATGTAATGGTATTGGATGCCTAGGGCAGTAAAGAAAACAAATTGTGTGTTTTTCTAGTACAGTAAAACTCAGCCCTTGTTTAGAAATTGAGCTGAACCAGGCATCTGTGTTATGAGAATTTGCTGTGATGCTGAGTCTTATAACTTCCTCCTGTGCCCAGTTTACAGGTAAGGAGTTTAGTTGCCCTTTGTTGAACAATTCCTATTTCATTCAAATATTACAACCTAAGGCTTGCACAAATCATATCCTATTCACAAAGAAAAATATCATGCCAAAATTTGTATCAGTGTTAAGCAATTATCCCTTATAGAAACCACACTGTCCTGTATTTGGGTAAAACAGGAAATAACTGTTTGCCATATCCAGAACTTTTAGATTTTCCTCACCCCAAGAGAAGAAGCGAAATGACGAAGCCAATAATTACCCCGATTATCTTCACTGAACAATTGTGGAGTTTTAGAATTACATTCTGAATGACATCCAGTATTGAAGAAAAAAAAGCAATTGCTCAGCTGTAAATGCATTTTCTCTCTTCAAAAGTCAAAATGTGACCTGATAGGAAAAGAATCAAGATTATGACCAGCTACATAAAAAGAAGACACCGTTTTCTTTGGGGAATTAGTATCCAAGTCATGAAAGTGTCTAGGCTGAAATGACATGATGGTCTTTTTAACTGTTTTATAATCATGGCAGACAATTCAAAGCAAGATCAATCATGAACAATCTACAGATCTGCAGATATTGTTCCAGCTTCCATTGGTCCTCACCATTGGCTATGCTGGCTGTCAGAAGCATTCTCGGGTCATGTAAAAAAAGATGGTGACTGCAATGGTGTGACCAAAAGTCTACCCGTGTTTTGTGTGCAAAAGTCTGTGTATGTAAGATACATGAAATCTTGATAGAGTCTTGATTGTACAGTCACAAAAACAATCTTAATTTTTTATTCTACCCCTTAACAAACTCCTTTTGTTTGGGACTGTGGGAATTGTAGTTCATCTAAACCTTAACTACTATCAGTGTGCAATCTGTTATATATTATAACCTGACCAAATTGGTTGTTTATTTGGTAGGGGGAAAATGTGAGCTACTGGGGAGACATTAAGTTGGCTGTTGTTTTGATTTTGTGTGACTACTCTGAATGAGCACTAGAATAAGTACAGGTAGTTCTCAACTTACAACAGTTCATTTAGTGACCGTTCAAAGTTACAACGGCACTGAAAAAAGGGACTTACGACCATTTTTTACAGTTATGACCTTTGTAGCCTCCCCATGATCATGTGATCAAAATTCAGACGCTTGGCAACTGGTTCACACTTATGACCGTTGCTGTGTCCCAAGGTCATGTGATTCCCCCTTTGTGCCCTTTTGACAAACAAAATTAATGGGGAAGCCAGATTCACTTAACAACCGGCTTCCTAACTTATCAACTGCAGTGATTCACTTAACAACAGTGGCAAAAAAGTGATAAAATGGGGCAAAACTCACTTAATAAATGTCTCCCTTAACAACAGAAATGTTGGGCTCAATTATGGTCGTAAGTCGAGGACTACCTATACTACTGATGTTAAACAAAGGTCCATCTGGCAAGCTGCTTGAGTTTTACAAGGGGAGAAATGTCTCAAGTCACAATATAGAATTTCTATTTGATCATCTAAAAATCCCTGGATCATCCCACCCTTGTACTTTCAATCTCTCGTATATAATTTCTTTGTTCAGAAACATTTACACTTATCTGTTTTCTAGCATGTTTGATGGTGCCTGTTCAGTATTTCATATCTCAAAAGAAAATATGTTTTTTTGGCAGAGTAAAGCAGCAATGTTTTTTGGTGTCTGATACCAAGAGGCAGACACTAGATTATATTCATCCCTGATGGGCTTATGCCACAAGATACTACAAAGATAAATAGAATCTCATAAAAGCAAAGGTTTTATTGCACTTTCTCCATTTAAGGAAGATAAGAGCTTTCCTTGGACTAACTGGCTTCACAGAACATGTGAAAAATAATGTGATTGGCATAGTAAACTCTATGGTTGGGTCCCCAAAGTCCAAACAGCAGACTCATCTGTTTCATATGTGCATTGATAGCACAAGGAGACAGAGAATGATCATGATGCAGGCGGCAGGGTCCAGATGTTGCAGTTGGTGCAAAAAGGTAATCCTAAAATCAACCATATTGCATCATGGGGAACTGAAGACAACCAGATTGGTGTTCTAGATTTCAAGAGAGGTGACTTCAACAAGCTAAGAGAAAAAGGAGGAAGGGTTCCATGGTGGGAAATCCTGATGGGAAAACCAGTTTAAGAGAATTGGGAAATTCTGAAAAAATGAAATGAATAAGGTATCGACCAGAAGCCACCAAGCACTTCTCAAAAACAGGAAATGTCAGACAATTATTGCTTTCTTTGATTATGTGACTAGATTATTGGACTAAGAGAAGGCTGTAGCTGTAGGTACTTAGATTTCAGTATGACATTTGATAAACTACAGTCTCCTTCTTGATAATCTGGAACAATGTGGCATGATGGTCCCACTTCCAGATGGATGAGCACCCATAACCAACAAAAAAGACCTGCCTGAACTAAAGTTGTCTGTCAACATTTTGAAAAGGATTCAGTCCACGCTAAAGCAACCTTTGAACAATTTCCTTGCTAAAGTTCATCTCTATCCCTTATTGCTTTACATTCTTGCCCAGATGGATGTGCCCTCTATTCGTGTTGTTATTTTACTCTTATGGTCCACGTAGCATTAAATGAACCACAGTTACATAAGCTGCTGTTCGTGTTGACATTTCAAAGGGGACCTATCTCTTTTCTTTTCTTTTCTTTCTTTCTTTCTTTCTCTTTTTTAAATTGCTGAACCGATAAACTGAATTTTTTTTTAAAAAAAGAACCCAATCACTGCACTGATTCGTGACTGAAATGATAACGGGTGTGTGTGTGTGTGTGTGTGTGTGTGTGTCTAAGGTTTAGCATTCAGGTGGTGAAGGTCTTAAAAAAGGAAAGGAGGAGTTCAAAGCACAAAATGGCACGGCTGGGCCAATCAGCAGGGGCCAAGGGGAGGGGCTTTCTTGGAACTCTGGGCATAGCCAATCAACAAAGCCTTTGATAAAGGTACACCAGCTGAACTGGGCAACAGGACTTGGTGGCATTACAGGTAGAAAAGTGGCATTTTAAAAGCAGAGCCGGAAAATGCACTCAAGAATCACCCATGTCATGTTGAGAGCTGAGAACAAGTCAACATGCTCTGTGGCTACTCTCCAACGATGGCTCCTGCCAACCCGTTCTAGCCAGATAGGCAAGTCTTTCGTCTGTTTTTCTTGAGGAACAAAACAACAGGAAAACTCAAGCAGAAGGTCAGAGAGCCAGGGTTTAGGCTACTTCTGGAAACTCAAGCACACTGGTGACAGAGAAAAATGGAACAATCAGAGATATCCATCATCTAAGCTATATTCATATGAATCTCCTAGGACCTGAAGTGGGTAAGGCAAAATAAAACAGTCGGTTGTGTCTTGTAATAACTGAACTCAGCTGACAAAGCTTCTGTGGAAGAGAATTGGTTCAAGTAAAAAAATCAGCTTCTAGTATGTAAGAAGATAAACATGACAGGTCTCAACCGTGGGATAATTTCCCTGCCTCTTGGAGCACAACTCATCCATTTTAAAACCAGGGAGATAAAGAGAGGGACTGGACTCCTGTTTTCTAAATATATTTGTGGTGAGATGAGTGGCAAATAAACTTGGTAAATAATAATAATAATAATAATAATAATAATAATAATAATAATAATAATAATAATAATAATAATAATAATAATAATAATAATAATAATAATAATAATAATAATTGCATTTGATCTTTTTATTTATTAGATTTTTTTTAATCTCACCATTTCTGTTTTATAAGTAACTCAAGGCAGCAAACATACTTAATGTACTTCCTCCTCCTATCTGACCTACCAGGTTGGGCTGAGAGAGACTGGTCCGAAGTCACCCAGCTGGCTTTGATGCTAAAACTCACAGTCTTCTGGTTTGCAGCCTGGTGCCTTAACCACTAAACCAAACTGCCTATGATAATGTCATTCTCTCTAACCCACATTTTATACAAATATGAGCTGCATAGCCAACAAGAAGAGAAACAGTTTCCAAATCTGTCTCCAGAAAAAAATCATTTAAGACAGCTCCCTCCCCCCCCCAAAAAAAGTAGATTGGTGCATCCCTTCCAGAGAGCTGCATAAAGAACAGAGAAGGCAGAGATATAACTTTAGCAAAAAACTGTGGTGGCTTTAGCAGCTTTAGCAAAAAAACTGTGGCTTTTTTCTCTCTGTTGCCTTGCTAGTGCAGGCAGATTCTTCCCTTTTCTCTCTGAATGATGTTGCAAAGACACTCACTTTAATTTACCATTCTCCGTTCTGTTTCTCTGCCCTCCTGAGTTAGAGGAGGAGAAGAAGGCTTCATCTTATATCAGTATTTCTCAATCTCAGCAGCTGTAGAAGTGTGAGTTTCTGGCTGAGAAATTCTTGGTGCGGAGGTCCTCGCTTCTTAATGTTGCTGAGACTGAGAAACTCTGTTCCTCAAGACAAAGTAGTGTGGGAAGTCAGCCCCCCAGAGAAGGAAATATTAAAAGGGCAGAAAAATATATTTCCTCAAAGGAACTTAAAGAGGCAGAAAAGCATGCCCAGTTTTTCTTAATAGCCCCAAGTCTTCCTCCCCCAAGCAGAAACCAGCTCTGTAGAAATGCAGATGTAAATAACCCAGGAAGGTTGGAGGGCCCCAGCTACAAGATTAAGAAGACAAAGACACCTAAAATCTACATACCCCACCCAAACTCTAAGACAGGACATAATAGGATTAACCCACAGATGCCAAAGGGGCACACTCAGACTCAGGTCAAAACACATGACACGGGAATACAAAACCTCAAACAGGAACAGGAAACAACCTCAAGAGCCCCAGAGGGTATAAAAACCCACTCCCTACATGTGCTCTCTCTCTTTTCTTCCAGAGCCACCTTTCTGTCTGGCTCTCCTCTTCAATAAACTGCAACCTTCTTTCTAAACCAGTTGCCATGTTGTTTATTCCCAGCTTGGAGTGAACCATGATGAAGACTTTTCCTTCAACAGTAGATGTAAGATGCAAAGGTGGGGTGGCTTCAATTATAATCCCTAAGCCTAAAGTATGTTGAGAAGCTTAGGAATCTCAATCTATAGTAACAACTATGCTGGGAGTTGCTGTTTAATATTATGCAGTTCTAAAACAGAATCAGGCTTGTCGAGCTGGTCAAATAGATCACAGAGTTACCTAATGATTGACTGACCATGTGATTTCTGGTTCTAGTTCTTTGTGTGGATCTGTTATAGAGTGGACCATGCAGATGAATCAATGCAGGAAAAGCAGGGCTAGTTTTTGTGGAAAAGACAAACTGAATTAACAAGGCACAACAATCACATAGCATTGATTTTGTCCCTTTATCTGGTTTTTTTTTTAAATGGGAGTCATATGAATTTTAAACTAGCCATAATTTTAATTTTTGCTTTAAGCATTATAGAATACTTAGTTTACTATATAGGAATTTACAAATTATTGGTAGGCATAGCAGCAGAAACTTCATAATTGGAAAGCACAATTAAGTTCCATGGCCATGGGCAGACTTATAAATATACAAGAATACTCAAAAACACATTGAAAGAAATACTGGATAAAAGTTCAAATTTGGTTAAGGATTAAATTTCAAATTTCATCCTTTTACTGTAGTTTCGTTATCACAAGGAATTCATTAAAAAAACAGGAATGTGATTTTTATTCAGAAAGCACTTGTGGCTTTGAACAAGATTTTTAAACAAGATTGTTTAAATTAAGAGTTGCTGTAAGATTCTCGCTGTTCATTGATTAAGCATCCCTGTGATCCTGCTCAATTTGGGCTGCTTGTTTATTCTTTAATTCTTGCAGACTAAGCAGAGCTTATTTTTCCTAGACATTTCAGTAAAGTAAATAGCAGAATAGTTTACTCCTGCCTCTAGAATTTTGTTTGCTCAGTAGAAAAGATATGCCAGTAGAGTATGGAGTAAGAAATAAAATAATGTTTATTATAGCTTTTACACTCATAAGATTGAAGAAAAAAGCAAGATGGTTTTAAAGTTGAGTGGGGCCAAAGGAGTATATTTCTTTAGTAGCCCATCCTATATTTGACTTCTCTGTGGTACTTCAGAGATTTGAATAAAAGTTCTGTGCAATTAAGAATAATTGAAAGCTTTCCTGACAAATTGTCTCCATTAATGTTGTAGGAATTGAATAGCCTTTGGAAAGTAAAACAGAGTTGCAGATTTTATCCCTGGTGCCTTGTGCCTCCAGACAGATGATTTTTCATTCTTTTTCAATGTTTGCAAAAACAAGGAGCACTGAATACATTTGAGCACAAGTCTTTCTGACAGTTGCCACACAACTGCAAACAGCAGAGTTATGATTAAGAGAACTGAGGGGGAAGATATAGAATGAATGCCCTTAACTTTGAACATCTTATCTTCCACAAAGATCAAAGTCTCATCCTCCCACACCTCACTTTGATCATTTAGAATATGGCTGATTTCTTTTGTTCTTTGTTGAGTTAAAAATATGCCAGAAAAGTCATAAACCTTTTGCAGTCCTATGGAGGTCTTGTGTGCAGAGCTATTCATGACACTAAAAGAAGTGGCAAAGATCTGTCTTTCAAAGGTGCTATAAATATTCAACAGAACCTCAGGATTGATATGTTGCTTTGCCCTCAAAATAATATTGACAAGTAGGTCACTATCAACCTATTTTTATCTATAGACATTTGTATATGGAGTATTCTTCTTCTTTTTGTGCCATATCCGTTATCGGACGTTGGCGATCATGTTGGCAATCCTGTTTTTATCAGCAGCCTCATGAAAAAGTGCTGCTGAGTTTTGTCCAAACCAGTCCCTTAGATTTTGAAGCCATGGTGTTCTTCTGTCTGGACCTCGTTTGCCTTCAATCTTTCCCTGGAGGATTAAATGGAGTATGCTGTATTTTTCTGTCAGAGACCAACTCTCTACTCCATAGAGCAGGATAGAAAAAATATAACATCTGACAAGCCTGATTTTCAATCTTAGGCCTAGGTCCTGACTGCAGAAGACCTTTTTCATTTTGAAGAATGCTGTTCGAGCTTTCTCTATCCTTGTCGTTACTTCAGTGGTCATGTCCCAGCTTTCATGTAAATTAGAACCAAGGTGCGTGATCCTTTCAACTTTTTCTAATGGTATTCCTTCTGAATTTATTGGTGGTAAATTAACGGATTGTTTGCTGACAACCATGATCTTGGTTTTTGAGGTGTTAAGCTTTAAGCCGTATTTTTCAGATAATTCTGTGGCTCTGTTGATAAGGAGCTGAAGGTCTTCATGCTTACTGGCAAGCAGAACTGTATCGTCAGCATATCTTAAATTGTTGATCCAAACACCGTTTACTTTGATGCTAGCATTGATGTTCTCCAGTGCCTTGTTGAAGATTGACTCAGAATAGATATTGAACAACAGTGGAGACAGAATACATCTCTGTCTGACCCCTCTTCGTATTTCTGCATCAGCTGAGTATTTTTGGCCTAGTCTCACATTTGCTAACTGATGCCAACATAGATTCTTTATGATTTGGATGTCTTTGTCATCTAGTCCCCCTTGTTTCAGGATTTCTAATAGTTTGCTGTGTCTTATTTTATCAAATGCTTTTTCAAAATCAATGAAGCACATGTAAACACTGTGACTGACATCTCTACAATGCTGTACAAGAATTTGAATGCTGAATAACGCATCTCGTGTACCAAGATTGTTTCTGAAACCAAATTGTGTGTTACCTAGACGCTCCTCAATGTTGTTGTATATTCTTGTGTGAATTATTCTCAGGAATATTTTCAGGGCATGACTCATTAAGCTTATTGTTCTGTATTAGATACACTTCTTTGCGTTTATTTTTGGGGGGATTGTCACAAAGGTTGATTTTAGCCAATCATTTGGTACCTTTCCTGTTTCATATATTCAATTGAAGAGCTGCAGTAAAAAATTCTTCCCATTGTCTTCCAGCAATTTTAAAATTTCTACTGGGATATCATCAGGCCCTGTGGCTTTTCTTGTTTTTGCTATTTTTATTGCATGTTCAACCTCCTCCATAGTGATGTTTGGTCCAGTTGTTATACTTCCCATATCTATATCATCCCTAGTGTCCTCAAAAAGTTCTTCAATATATTCCTTCCATCTTTTTAATTTTTCGTCCTCATCTAAGATAATTTTTCTCTCTTTGTCAACTAAGTTGATGGTTTTCTTTTTGTAGAGGCCTGCTGCTTCTTTCCCTTTTTTGTGTAAATTGAAACTATCATGCATACATTTTGTCTCTTCTATTTCCTTGCATCTCTTTGCAAACCACTTTTCTTTTGCCAGTCGAATTTTTCTTCTAATTGTTTTCTGCAATTCATTCTATTTTTCTTTGTTTTTATTTTTATAAGATCTTCTTTCATCCATAAGATGAAGAATTTTCTCCGTCATCCACTGTTGTTTCTTATGGTACCCCTCTCTCTGTTTTGAATTTGTTACCTCTACTATGGCATTTTAAAATTTATTTCAGTTCACTTCTACATCTTCATCATTCAGGTTGTTGGTTTCTCTTAAATGACTTTGTAGCTCTTCTTTTATCTTACCTCCATGTTTAATTTATGAAGTCTCTGTCAATTCTTGGTTTAGCAGGATTCAGGTTTTTCATCCTTTTTAGTTTCAGCTGGACTTCGGCAAATAGTAGATTATGATCGGATGGTACATCTACACCTGGGTATGTCTTTACTGATTTTACAGAGTTTCTAAATCTTTTGTTTATTGTAAAATAGTAAATTTGGTTCCTTACTACATTCTTTTGTGTATCTGCTGGTAATCTCCAAGTGTAGAGGCGTCTTTTTGGCAACTTGAAAAAAGTATTCATCACACATTGCCTATATTCCTTACAGAAGTCTACAAATCTGTTACCTCTACCATTTTTGGTTCCTAAGCCAAAGTTTCCAACTACAGGAGCATCACTTCCTTCTCCCACTTTTGCATTGAAGTCCCCCATGAGTATTGTGATATCATTATTTTTTAGGGTTTTCAGTACACTGCTTATATCTTCGTAGAACTTCTCTAAATCCTCCTCATCACTATCAGCTGTGGGAGCATAAACTTGTATAACATTCGTATTTATTTGGATCATCGTCACTCTATTGGATACAGGAATAAAGGACTTGATGCATTTATTTACAAGATTGTTTATGATTATAGCTACTCCATTTCAATGGTGTTTGCTATTCTCACGAGAGTAGTAGATAGCATAATTTCCTATTCTACACAATTCCATTTTCAGGCCAGCACATTTCACTCACTCCCAATATAGAGATATTGTATTTGGACATTTCTTGGATAATGTTGTGTGTTTTCCCAGCGTCATATAGGCTTCTCAGATTCCACGTACCAATTTGTAATTTTAGGTTTATCATGCTTCTAACAGACTGGGAGATTCTTAGCACCCCTGCCCCATTTAAGGGCCATTGTTAGGTTTTGCCACCATTAACATGATTTTCCTGGGAAATATATAGTGTAGTAGTCTTCCCTTTGCATTCTACACCGCTGTGCACATGCTGTTCAAATGGCTGCCACCACACTGTGTGCTGTTCTTCTGAAGCTGTTCCAACCAATATGGTCTCCGCCTTCAGTTGATACTGAAGGGAGCCAGCCAGGCCTGTTGGTCCTACGGCTTGTTCAACCATGGTTTACTGGATGACAATAGTCTGCGATCCCCAAGCAGATGCACGAAAAGCGTGGTGACATCATACCGCTGAACGTCCCTGCCTTTTGTTTGCACACGGAAGGTGTGGCCTGGATTGAAAGAGGCCGCTGCCGCCCTCTCCGCTGAATGGTCAAAGAAAAGGAATATATGGCGTATATGGAGTATGAAATGTTGAGCAGCAGAAGATTAAGTTGTGACTGTTTGAGTGCTTTCGTAGCAATGGAGTTTTGGCTGTATACATACATAACAGAACAACAGAGTTGGAAGGGACCTTGGAGGTCTTCTAATCCAACCCCCTGTTCAAGCAGGAGATCCTATACCATTCTGGACAAATGCCTGTCCAATGTCATCTTAAAAACCTCCAGTGATGGAGTGCCCACAATTTCTAAGGTAAGCCATTCCACTGGTTAATTGTTTTCATTGTCAAGAAATTTCTCCTTAGTTCTAGGTTGTTTCTTTCCTTGATTAATTCCCATCCATTGCTTCTTGTCCTGCCTTCTGGTGCTTTGGAAAATAGGTTGCCTCCCCCTCTTCTTTGTGGCAGCCCCTCAGATATTTGAACATGGCTATCATGTCACTTCTAGTCTTTCTTTTCACTAGACTAGACATAATTGATTCCTGCAACTGTTCTTCATATGTTTTAGCCTCCAGCCCCCTAATCATCTTCGTTCATACAGATCATTTTCATGAACCTCTGAAGCAGCCTTATTTGAGACATGCAGTGGGCATGGCTGCCTAATGCATTGAAGAGGGTGGTTTGTGAAGCACCCTACTGAATGCTTTGCAAAGCTGCATTCCAGGTTTGGGAATGGGAATTGGACTGCCCAAACCCCTTCTCCCTGGTCATTCTCTCTGGATATTTGGAAGCTAACATCCCACCATCTGAAAGGCACTGAGGGGGTCTAACCCTGCTCTAAACAGTTACTTCTTTGGTGGAATTAGATGGATGATTAACAAGGCACAGAGTCTCTATGTAGGACAAGATTCAAAATGGTTGTAGAAACAAGACAAAATAGATTTTTCCAAGCTGTCTAAACTGCTCAGACAAATACATCCAAAAGCTTCATATAAAAATGTATATATTAGCCAACTAAATTGTGTAAAACCGTGATAGGTTAAAAAAAAAAAGTGGTTGATGTCAAGACCCTATCTATCCCAGATTACAACATTACATGCAATCACGGGGTATCTTCAAAGATACAAATTTGTTGCTAATATATAAAGAATAGTGTTAGGTTCCAACCAGAGTGTTTCCAAGTTGATGCTATTGTTTTTTGTTTTTTTTTTAAATAGATCTTTCTTAGAAATAAGACATTAGGTAACAGGAAGAACATTCATTACCTTCTGTGTGAATGAAGGTAATTTTGTTCAATGAAAATTCATTTTTTTTCTACATAAGCATTGTTTCCAATAGTTCTTTGGACTTCTCCTTCTCCATGAAATATGTCCTTGACTAAGATCTAAACAATTGGCTACAGTATAGCTTGTGCATGTAGGCATCTGAATAGCAACTGAATCATGATTGGACTAAAGAGGTTAACTCTTAGACTGTGTATATTCCTGAAGCCAGGGCAGTGGGGTGGGGATGGGAAGAGGAAAATCTATTACTACTCTCAAATATATATATATTGTAGTTTTAGTTTATTTTCAAAATGTCCCTCTGCTTACCTGCCCTATCCAAGATGCAAGTTGGGATGACTTCTCTAACTAGCCTCTGGAATGATTGTAAGCTAAATAAAGGCATTCCGCTTTTTAACTCTAACTTGTTTTTGAATGCAGCTGCTTGTTACTACCAGAAACAACACTACATAAAATTCTCCCAGCAGCACAGACAAGATATTTTTCAACACTTCTCATCAGAGATATTCACTGAAGCCACTTCTCTGGTTTAGAGGTTAGGCTGTTTTATGTAGTACCAATAAAGGAGAATATTTGTAGCTCAGGGTTGAAATGAGGGGTGCTTGGTGCTTTCTGAGCTTGGTTGTTTTCTTGCAGATGTTTCATTATCCAAGTTGGATAACATCATCGGCGCTAGTGAGGAGTGAGGTTTGCTTTCAGTTTATATTTTAGTGCAGTGATGGCGAACCTTTTAGAGACCGCCAAAACCTGCCTCACCCCTGCCCAGCCGCCGCCTCTCCTGCCTGCAGGGCCACCCACCACCTCCACGGCCCGCCACAGCAGTTTGCCCAGGTAGCCCAGCAGCATCATGGTGGCCACACCCTCTGTCTGCGCCCCACAGCATCATCTGTATGTGATGGGGCGTGAAGGTGGAGTCTTGTCCCCCCTGCTTGGCTGCTATGTCCTTGGCTGGACTGCTCCACGCAGGCTGTGCCTGGGGTGACTCTCCTCCAGGGGGGCTGGTGGTCAGGAGGGGGCCACGGAGGGTGGCAGGGCTGGGGTGATGGCAGGCGTGCCCACAGAGAGGGCTCTGAGTGCTGCCTCTGGCACCCGTGCCATAGGTTCACCACCACTGTTCTAGTGGCTTGCCCTGCCAGTGTTGGTGGGGGTGGTCTTGGGGGTTCTTTGGTTGTACTATTTTTCTGTTAGTTTGTTTGGCACTTCCTTGATTGGGGGTATTGTTTTGACTGTTGGTCTGATGTTAACCTTGGTGTTAAGCTATGCTCATCTGGGTTTCGATTGTTTTATGTAGTGGCATGGCACACTATGTTATGAAGAATAACAACTACAGAAACCATATTTCATGCCACACAAAGAGCTACCTCTGCTTGAAGACCTCCTCTATTTGTAGAGCTGTCGAGTTTGTGCCCAGTTTATAGAGAAAGTATATCCAGGGCAGGAAAGCAGGAGCCTTAATAATTGGTAGACAATTTGGTCAGAAGACGGAATTTATTTATTGTACTGAAATATGTTGAATCCTATTGTCTATTCATTTTGGACCTAATTATATTTTATTATTTTATTTTATATATCTTAGTGAATTACAATCCATATCATTTGGAGATGATTTGCATGACAGATGGTATTCATATAATTCATATAATAACTCAAATGCATTTTTTCAATCAAAGTGCTTATTTTCAGGTTTGCATCTGTGCACTTAAAATATGTAAATGTTTTCCTATGGTTATTGTCTTTTTTAGTAATGCAGAAGTGAGCACAGTGTTGGACAGTGGTAGGATTCAAATATGTGAACAACTGGTTCTCTGTGTGGATGCTGCTTCCGGAGGTCCATTCTGGGCTTGGGCAACAAAAAAATTAGCTACCGGTTCTGCCAAAGTGGGTCGAACTGGCTGAATCCCACCACTGGTGTTGGGGCAACTTCTTGGTTTTCCAACCATGTGCTTAGTCTCCATGTACATCTGAGCTAGTGGCAGAGATTGCAAAAATCCAATATTGCAGCACATGAATAAATCATGATCAATTCTCTCAATTGTCTACATTATAGCTGTAATAAAACCACTAATTTCAGAAACAGCTGCTACAGAGGAGTCAATTGCTTTGTTTTAATTAGGAATCCATATGCAACATTTTTTATCAGTCCTGCAGACACTGCCTGATGGCAATTTACATTGGCATGTTATGTAACCATTCATCTCTCTCCTCCCCACCTTCCAATATAAAAAGTTTCAGGAATAGTGGATGGAAACAGCCAAATCAAGTGAACACCTATTTCTTAGAAGATGTTATTACACCACATCAGTAGAGCAAAGAATGTATATGCTTGAAAATGGCCATCTGTCAGGGTTTTTTTTTTTAATAAAAATTTGTCTGGGTAGTTTTATGTTAAGATTGTGGAATTATGAAATAATGAATTAATTTGCACATTGCTCTAAAGCTGCAATGGATTCTTGCCGTATTTCCAAGATTATATGGATTGCTTAATGGAACTTACCATAGAAAAATTACTTCTCATGATCAAAAATAACTTTGGGGAATATTATATCAGCCTTGTTCAGTTATTATAAAATGAAATTTAGTAGTACAATGTAAGATTAGATTTATTCAATCTAGCAGTTGTAATAACTCCTGGGCAACCAATATGGCACCTATGGGCACCAGGATACCCTATCCCCCAAAATTGTTTTAAGTGACCTTTAGGTTTTGGAAACAACAAACAAGCAGGTTGCAAAGCACCAGCCCCAAACATGATTGCTATTAATGGCAATATCTCTGGGGTATCACATAGTGCTAGGTTGCATTAACAGAGGGATAGAATCAAGATCACATGAAGTATTAATACCACTTTACAATGCCTTGGTAAGGCCACACTTGGAATACTGCATCCAGTTTTGGTCACCACGATGTAAAAAAGATGTTGAGACTCTAGAAAAAGTACAGAGAAGAGCAACAAAGATGATCGGGGGACTGGAGGCTAAAACATATAAGGAACGGTTGCTGGAATTGGGTATGTCTAGTTTAATGAAGAGAAGGACGAGGGGGACATGATAGCAGTGTTCCAATATCTCAGGGGCTGCCACAAAGAAGAGGGAGTCAAGCTATTTTCCAAGGCACCTGAAGGCAGGACAAGAAGCAACGGATGGAAACTAATCAAGGAGAGAAGCAACCTAGAACTAAGGAGAAACTTCCTGACAATTAGAACAATTAACCAGTGGGACAACCTGCCTCCAGAAGTGGTGAATGCTCCAATACTGGAAGTTTTTAAGAAGAGACTGGACAGCCATTTGTCTGAAATGGTATAGGGTTTCCTGCCTGAGCAGGGGGTTGGACTAGATGACCTCCAAGGTCCCTTCCAACTTTATTATTATTATTATTATTATTATTATTATTATTATTATTATTATTATTATTATTATTATTATTATTATTATTATTATTATGGATCATCGCACAGTCAGCCAGATGTTCAGACTGGATTTGGCATTTTGTCTACCTATCGAGTCCTTACCCAGGACCTGGGATAGGCAGATGTGGATGTTTGATGTTATTACAGATATCGATGATGATGATTATTATTATTATTATTATTATATGCTCCAGGGAGTTTTGGAATAATAAGATATGTCTGTTTATATGTTTGTATATCAGACTTAGCAAGATGATGCATCCTTGCAATCTAGCACTCTCTTTTGAAGTATGTTCACTTGAGAGAAAGGGGGAGGAAAGGGTAGCCAGCATCCTGCAAGATGACAAGGCTGTGGGAGAGAAGCTTCACTATCTTCCATTCTGGTTAAATTTAAAAATGTAAAAATGTGTTTTGCGCTTAGTCCAAAAATCAGAAAAGTTAAAAAGCTTAATTTAAACTGTTGACCACTTTTGTGCAACATAAAATAACATGGATATACTATAAGATAGAAATAAAATTTATATACAATAAATAAATGTAATTAGCAAAGGTATAACTTTTTAAATAGACTGTTATAAATTGAAATAATACACAGGGTGTTATTGGTTAATAATTATTATCACTAAGCATCAAGTCAAGCTTAATCAAATCAAACCAATTCTGGTGGGATGCTGCCAAGCCTTGCTTAGTGTTAAATAAAAGTTGGTGACATTATAAGAGAGTAAATTCCTCTTGTTAGCTAAACATTAGGATAAAAAGAGTCAGTACACCTGGATACTGTGTTGCAAACATAGTTTAGTAGGTAATTACTCACTGCCCACTGAGGTGTCATTCTGTATGCTTTCAAAATTCCAGATGTGCCCACTGGTCCAAAAATATTGGGAATCTTCTAATAGCTAGTAGATGGGGTGATTAGAAATCTGTTCATTTGCAGAAAAAGTATGTCCCTTTCCTGTTTTTCTTTTCACTTGAAATACTTCTGCTCTTCAGCCAAAGCTACTTGTCTCCTGTGCTGCTCTAACCAATTTCAGAAATTCCCAGTCTAGACTACAGTAGGTTGGCAATGGGGCTGGGCTGGTGACATGGCCA
>NW_015388561.1:227164-235965 GCF_001527695.2 Protobothrops mucrosquamatus
ACAGCCATATTTATTTACATACATGTAATTAACTAGAAGTTGATCAATAGGACGTAAAGATAAAGGCAACTGTACAATCAGCAAATTCTTAGATTTCATATTCTGCTCTGGCACCCATTATCAGTCACACAAATGCAGATGGCATTTGAGGCCTTACAAAAATCACTGAAGAGCTTTGAGTTCTGCACTCCGCTATTTTTGTGGGCAATCCTTGTGACGAAGCTCGCCTCATCCTCTAGAACAGAGTTGTGCAATATTTTCTGCCATGACTCATGAGTGGAGTGCTGAGGGATACACAATCCAAAACAGTAGTGAGAGGGAACAGGAGAGCATTTTCATTTAACATTTAAATTAAACAAAATCAAATAGTTAATACATTCATCTTTCTGGGAGCACCCAGCTGACCTTCAATACTGCAATGCTGCTTATTGGCTAGAAAAATCTGTAGGCTGGATTGGGAAGAAAAAAGAAAAAGAAAAGGAGAAAAAAAACCAGTGATAAACCACTTCTGCACAATTACAGAGGAAACTGTATGGACATGAAGTTGCTAAAAGTCAAGCTAATTCAGAGGACTCTTGCATCTTTGAAGCTAGTATGATTATCTCTATTCAAATGTTTACCAATTTTCTCTTTTGTCATAGTTCAGGGGTGTCAAACTCACCGTGTCATGTGACATGTCAAGACATATCATGATTTTTTTTCCCCATTGCTGGAGCTGGGGTGGGCGCAGTTTCGGCATGAGGCATCTGGCCCACGGGCCAGAAGTTTGACACCCCTGTCATAGTTAAAACTATTTTTGGAAGTCCTTCGGAGTTGCAGGCTAGACATTGCAGGAGTATATGTGTCTTGGGGTGTTATTTACCTGTTTTCTGTATTATGGTATTCATAAGAAGAAGCCTATTGGCTTGGTAACATTGTATTGGCTCCAGAAATATAGCTGTGTTTGTTTACTAAACACACTCAAAACAACAGAGGTGGCATTTCAAAGACCAACCACTATATTATCACCTAAGATTTCATGATTCACAGTCCAGCTCATCAGATGCTTAGACGCACATACCCATGAACTATATAGTCTATGGACATGATACATAAATAATTCTCAGTATTTTTGATTTCTCCTTTTACTAACTCCCCCAAATTTTCTTTTCCCTCTTAGAACAATGGCTAGATATATAATTCTATCCCAGGAAAGACTACATGCACCAGATGAAGTCATTTATAAAAGCTTAGGAACTAATCGACTTATTAGATGCAACAACAAATCTTCATTGGTATGTAACTGTTTGCCTAGATAGGAGTAAATTATTTTTGCCTGCTGTACTTGCCTCTTCTTGGTGAATTCTCTTCTGTCAATAATTTTTATGGGGAGGGGAGTACAAGAGCCTGCCTCCTAAATGTGAAGACTTCTTGTTCAAGTCTGACCTTAGGGAAAATCTGTTTTTATTCAGTGGCTAATGTTTGAATGTCTTCTAGCTCTGATTTATTTAAAAATGTAGAGCTCATTATGCTTAGCCCACACACCTTAACCCCCAGTTTCAGTTTGATTGTCTCAAACAGCTGCTGTAATTTCCCTGTGTAGAAAATCCATGCCACTCAGTGGAGCCAAAAAAGCCCTCACTGTTACACTCAGAAAGACTTAAGCTTTGCAGATGAGAGCACAATAAAATGTTTGCCAATTAGCTCTACATACAACAGCTAGAAGTCCTATTTAAAACAGTCAGGTCTCTGTTTGAAGGTTTTTCTATCCAAGTCTGGTGGTTTAAAGATGAGGAGCTGTAAGTAGGACGTATGAGCAAAAAGAGGTCTTGAAATTGCCCAGCAACAGATTTGAACAACTTGAACACTATCCTAGCAGTTCGTCAGATGTTCTGACTCAGTCTTCCCTCCACAAGAGATTTGTTGCATTTCTATTAAAATTATTATTTTAAATATGCTTACATGACACTATTTAGAATATAGAAAGCTCATGCATATTTCTGATTTCTGTACATGGTGCATTTTCTTTCTTTGAGAAATGGTTAAGTCAGCTAACATCCTACAACTATTTTAATTAGCTCTATGTTTATCATTAATTCTATTCTATTCTATTCTATTCTATTCTATTCTATTCTATTCTATTCTATTCTATTCTGAATCTCATGTATTTCTCATGATCTGCCAAACTCTATTAGCAGGTCTTTTCCATTGCTATGTCCTTCTGATTAATGTATTTCAGCAAATGTGTAAGCTATTTGTCCCTCCTGGTTTAACTGGCTTTAAAAAAAATCAGACTTAAAATTCCAAGAAATATATAGCTGTGCAGATTTTACATGTAAGTTGTTTCAGTTTTCACCATCTAGGGGGGAAAACATGTTCTTTTAGTAACCATTAAATATATATCCTTGAAAGCAGCATCTCATTTTTCAAATTTTGCATCCATTGAAACAGATTGCTCTGTTTGAAGTAATCTGCGAGAGATTGATATGAAAACCACTGATATTTACAAAGATTTTTTTTAAAAAAAATACTTGAATATTCTGTAGATTTTTGGGAGGAAAGAAATAGGATGCAGAACCAGGAGATATCCATGATGGATAGATTAGTCATAGATAATGATCTCCAAATCGGGACTCAGTACTTGTTATATTTCTGCCTTTGTTCTTTCCTGATTCAGGGCAATAACTGTTTTACCTTTACTGGCATTTCAGGCATTCTGGGAAATTAAAATGACAGGTTTGCATCCATCTGCCAATGCCATCAAGGAGCTGCATGTCAGAAGAGCTGTCAAGGTAGCAGAGTCAATCAGTTAAAAGGCTAAGGCTTCTTCAGCCCTGTGCTGGCCCTGCCGAGCTATCCTACTCTGTGTGAATGGCACAGCTGATTGAGAATTAGATCTGCAATCTCTGCATCTACATTCTGTCTAAAAGCACTGACATTTTAAAAGTGTTTACTGCCAAAATGTCAGCTTCTTATTTCACAAGTACCATGCACCCTATTTAGAGGAACTGAAGAGAGGCTTCCCTCTTCTATTTCAAATCACCCATTCCCCAACAGCATCTGCCTGTATTACCATACAGTTGTACATTTGCAGGATTTTTAAATACTCGACTCAGAATATTCCAGTCTCAGAATATGCTGAGAGTAGATCTGTTACTCTGAATTCCCCCATTTTTAAATGCTTGTCCAAGTTTGATTCCAGTTGGTTATGAAATGCTTGGCGGAGGTGTTTTGCTTCCTGAAACAAGAACAAGATGGTGTCCACTACGTTCCATGAAGTAATTGGGTTTGTATTTGGATGTGTTTCTTCTATGGGAAACAGATTCTCCATCATAGTTGGGGATGTTGAACAGACTCTCATGGAGTAGGTTCAGGGTAAGCTTTGTAGCTACAGCAGCGGTTCTCAACCTATGGGTCGCGACCCCATTTGGGGTCGATTGACCATTTCACGGGGATCGCCAAGCAAGGCTGTCCGCCATTTTTTCCCCTTTTCCAGCGGGTGCCTTACCTCCCTTGAGCTGGGCCAGCTGGTGGTCGGCCTGCTCCGTCTCTGCCGCTTGCCAGCTACGCCTTGGCCGGCGCAGGGGGCGGAACCACGCATGCGCGGCGCTCCCGGGCAGGGAAAGTCCTCGACTTACAACCGGTTGGGTAGTCCTCGACTTACGACCGGTTTAGTTCTCGACTTATGACCGGTTTAGTCCTTGACTTACGACCGGTTTAGTCCTTGACTTACGACCGGTTGGGGGTCGAGGCATTAAAAAGGTTGAGAACCACTGAGCTACAGTATCATTCCCCAGGAATGAAAAAATTACAGGAAGCTCTGAACATTACTGCTGTCCTTCCACTGGGGCAGATCTACAGTAGACATATTTCATAACAAAGTGATCTTTAATGGCCTTACTGTCCTATGTTGCAGCTAGTGGGTTTCAAGGAAAGGACAGAGTATGATTAATTATCCTGCATTTCCCTTTTTTGTTTCTTTCCTTTCGTGTTTTCTAGTTATTGCTGGTCAACAAAAATCAGTGCAGTTAACAATGCACTTAAAATCTGTGCTGTCAAGTGGGGGGGGGGGGGAAAAGAGAGAAGGTAAATATAAAACCAAAGCACATTTGAATGGACTGTTAGCAAAAAGGAGGGACCTCTTTTTGTTGGATTTGTAAATAAAAATTAAAGGCATCTGTAAAAAATATATTGTATGGAGATTTGTGTATGTATACATGGACATACAAACAGGTCATAAATGTTTGATTAATGAGTTGGTCAATGTTTGATTACATGAATTGATCAATGTTTGATTACATGAATTGATTAATGTTTGAAAAGGGGAATAGAGATTCTAAATATTTTTCAGTTTGATAGATGAATAAATTATAGGAGCTGTAGTAAACAGTAAAGATGTTGTATAACTTTTTGGGTTGTTTGAGAGAACTTTTGTTAATCTCTTTCAAGCCCATGTTATGGGGTTCCTGGATCATGTGCACATTGTTCAGTCACAATTTTTAATCGACAAAACCAAATGGCTTATCCTTTGGATGGAACATTTCCCTAAAATTTGTGATGCAGCACTTAGTCCCCAACCCCTGGGCCACAGCCCATTACCGGACTGTGGCCCATTCAGAACCGGGCTGCAGAAGCAGTGAGAGAGCACATGCACTACTCCATTTGTGTAAAAGGCATACATGCGTGCTTGTCCCTTGTGCAAATGGAGCTGCGTGTGTGCACGCACTTGCCCGCCACTCATGCAGAACCATCCCCTCTCTTCCCCACCAATCTGCAAAGACGGAAAGGTTGGAGACCTCTGCCTTAATCAAAATACATGCATCAAATTTAATGAAGGTGTAGTATATCCATTTTAGGACATTTTTAACGGCTAGTTAGGATCACCTGACACTAGTGATTTGAACCTCTTATGAAGGATATCTTAGGAAGTTATGAGGGTCGTAATTATAGGTCCTATATACGGTCAGACCATGACTCAGAAATAGCCAAACAAATAACATTCATAACAATTTGCATCACATAAAAAGGTATTTAAAGGCCAGTGCTCTGACAGATGAGCACAATTCAAAGCGCACTGACGATGTCTCCTTGAATGGTGACAAAACTTTTGCAACCAAACTGCCAAGTTCGGAGCTCAAACTAACAGCCCAACTACCAACCCGAGCTATTAATTCCAAACACATTTCAACAATATATGGTCTGCATGAGACCCTTGGTTGTTCCCCAACCCCATGATCAATGACTTCTCACTCTGGAAATTTATGAAGGTATGAAAAATCTGGTGCTCTTTGCAGAGTTTGTGTCTCTCTTCATTTCAGATCACAGTGAGCATTTCCTAAGAAACAACAAAATGAAGTAGAGATAGGAAGATAATGAATGGAGAAAATAAGGAGCAGCTTTAATTGGTTTTTCTGATTTCAAAATTTTAAAGACTGAGAATCTAAAGAGGATTCTCTATCCTTTTTCCTCTCCTTTCCCTTCCCAGAGTAGCATTTTAAAAAGGGTAATGGTTATTCTTTACTTGAAAAAAGAGAATAATTAATGAAGTAATTATGTAATCAGCAAAATGTGACCACAGTTTATTTTATGTTATGGATGATCCATCCAAGTAACAATATTTGTATCTTTTAATCCCAATGCCAATTAAGAATTCAACCCTTTTCTTTGATTTGAAAAGTTATATCATTTGATTCTTTTGATAATGATGCTGAGCTAGCTGCTTTTTAAAAATAAAAACCAATTTTTTTAAAAAAAAATCAGCAAAGGCAATGGTATAGTTCACCAAGTTTTGGTAAAAATCATTTTTGAGAGGTTTAGTTTTTTTTAAAAAATCATGATAGCTTTTCTTTTCTCCTTAAGTTTTTGTTTAAAATAGGTAAAAATTCCCTAGCAGCATTAGTCTGGCAGCCTGTTGCCAAATTTTTGTGGCTGCTCTGGGTCAGAGGTGTCAAGCTTCAGGCCCACGGGCCGGATGCGTCATGCCTAAACCACCCCCACCCCATTGCCGACAATGAAAAAAAAGTCATGATACATCACGACACGTCACATGACATTGAGAGTTTGACACCCGTACTCTGGGTGGTCCTGGGAGCAGGACAAAAAGGTGGGGGAGGGGGCAACTGCAGGCCACCTATTGGTGGCCCTCCTCTACACTACAGTCTTCTTATTTTTTGAGGATGGCTTGACTTGTGCTTCCTCAAATGGCAGATTAGCCACTGACAAACAGAAGGATACTCTGCTTCATTTTGTCCATTGATCAGTTGGATTCCTTGGAAAGATGCCACAGAGAACGGTTGGCTACGTTGAACGTGTGATTACGTTGAACTGACAGATTTCTGTTGTTGATTTGAATATTTTTAAACTTCAATCTGAAGATTTCAGGATGGCAATATAGAATAACTAGGATGAACAAGACCTTCAGATTTCTTATTTTCCTGCATGCTTCTCCATCTGCATACATTCTTCCTGTCTTATGATATTCAAATCATGCAGAGCTTTCTAGCACTCAGACTGTCTCTAAAGAGACTTATAGCCCATATTAAAAGAAGCAGTGAAAGTTCTTTGGAATAATTGATTTTATTTAAATAATCCATAAACAATGTTTCCCCAAGTGAAAAGAGATAATGTTCTAAACTGGAAAATAAAAAAAGAGAGAGAATGATTTACTACAGTTCCCAAAACCATATGGCTTTCTTGTTCTTTTTTTGCCTTTTTTCAAGCTCCCAAAGTTATAAATTGAGACTATTGATGAAAAGGGTATTTTTTTTCATTGAACACTTCAATTTCTGACCTTCATAATTCATATGTTAAGAAAAAAAAGAAAAAATAGAAGGCATAAAAGCCAGTTTAACCGAAATAGATTGTACTGAGTGGGTTATTCATGTACTGTAAATGATTTTTGCAGCTATAGAAAAGCGAGACATATTATTTTGTACCATTCACAACTAGTAGAGTTGTGCTGAAAATTTTGCACTTGTCCATATTCATTTGATCTGATGGAAAAGAAATGGCTTTTCGTTCCTTTTTGCAGGAGATAAAAAAAAATATGTGAAATTCTTGGAGCAGGATGTGGGTTTCTAGCAATTCTCTTGATTAAAATGTAGCTAATAGATGTATGGATGGGAGAGAGATCATGATTGGACTTTTTGGGGCCAGATCTGTTGCAGATCCATAAAGACGGCAAATGTCGCCTCGGCAAAGAAATTGAAGAAATTGGGGATCACCTGGTTAGCGGCTACAAGAAGATCGCACAGATGGACTACAAACAATGGCGTGACAAAGTAGCAACAATGGGTGCTGCAAGAAATACCATTGGCCTGTAAATAAGAACTGGTGGGACCACAAAAGAGACAAAGTAATAGAAAATGAAGACGTTAAAGTGCTCTGGGACTTTGGACTTCAAATAGACAAACACTTGCCACATAACACTGTAGACGTAACAATTGTTGTTAAGAGGGGCAAAAAAAAAGAAGTCTGGATAGTGGATGTGGCAATATCTGGAGATAGCAGAAGGGAAGAGAAAGGAGAAAATCATAAAATACAAAGATCTGCAAATAGAAGTAGAATGACTGGGGCATGACTATTATTTCAGAACCCACTGAAATAATATTTGATTGTGTTAAAATCATTTTTATTAACTCTTTTGGTTTTAAATTTGCCCCCTTATTCAGAAATAAGAAACTAACAACTAAAAGACAAGTGTAAAAATCCATTTTAAAACTTATTCTAGATTTCTAATGAGGTGTACACTAAGGTGATAGATATCTGGCATTTTGTATAGAACAGAGGTCTCCAACCTTTTGGGCACCAGGGACCGGTTATGTGGAGAGAGGTTTTTCCGCGGACCGGAGAGGGCGTGGTTTTGTGTGCTGCCTGCATCCCACTGATGGGGCTTTGCTTGTTTGTGCAGCCTGGTTGCTGGCATGCCATGGCCCAGTACTGGCCCACAGACTGGGGGTTGGGGACCCCTGATATAGAACATTTAAAAATGCTTTATGGTGGAGAATTCAGGAAGTTGCTTTGTATTCAAATGAGCTAAATTTTCTATCGCCTTCTTTATTTGTGTTGTTTCCTTCCAAGTTAGAAGTGCTGACATAACAGTAAAAGACTAATGCGATGGAACAGAAAATGCAGTTCGTAACTTTCCAAGGGACTGTAAGGGTGTCCATTAAAAAGCAATAGATTTGAAGTAAACAATCAGACTTCTAGAAACTCATTCACAGCAGGGCAGAAGCATGCCAAAATGAATTAACCTCTCTGCAATTCATTTCAGATGGACGTTCTGAATCACTTCTAAGAATATGTACTACTTAATTATCAACAAGGAAATAAATTTTTTCCTCTCATAGATATAAGTGAAAAGGAGGGTGGGGGAGAGGCATAAATCAGCTTAGAACTCTTGATTCTTTACCAGATGTCTCTCAAATTACTATTCCATGCAATGCTGCATTTGCACAGCATTAGGCCATTATTCTCCAACAGACTCTCCAATATTTGTGTGCCAGTTCCCTCTATCTTTCCATGCTACAGAAGGATTTTTTCATTGGTACCCTCAAGCAGCCAGCAGATGTGCAGAACTTTTCACATTTTGGGAGATTTCATAACCTTTTGCTATTCCAGAAAGGTGATCTTTCTGTGACATTTTTGTAGCAACCATCCTCTACATCAGGGGTAGTCAACTTGGCTGGCTCAGGAATTCTGGGAGTTGAAGTCCATGAGTCATAAAAGAGCCAAGGTTGACTACCCCTGCTCTACATGCAAGGGCATACTTCCTCTAGTCCAGGGGTGTCAAACTGCCAGCGCGCGGGCCGGTTGCATCATAT
>NW_015388561.1:236065-249589 GCF_001527695.2 Protobothrops mucrosquamatus
TCTATAATAATAATAATAATAATAATAATAATAATAATAATAATAATAATAATAATAATAATAATAATAATAATAATAATAATAATAATAATAATAATAATAATAATAATAGTAGTAGTAAAGTTGAAAGGGACCTTGGAGGTCATCTAGTCCAACCCCCTGCTCAGGCAGGAAACCCTATACCATCTCGGACAAATGGCTGTCCAGTCTCTTCTTAAAAACTTCCAGTGTTGGAGCATTCACCGCTTCTGGAGGCAGGTTGTTCCACTGGTTAATTATTCTAACTGTCAGGAAGTTTCTCCTTAGTTCTAGGTTGCTTCTCTCCTTGCTTAGTTTCCACCTGTTGTTTCTTGTCCTGCCTTCAGGCGCCTTGGAAAATAGCTTTACTCCCTCTTCTTTGTGGCAGCCCCTGAGATATTGGAACACTGCTATCATGTCTCCCCTCGTCCTTCTCTTCATTAAACTAGACATACCCAATTCCAGCAGCTGTTCCTTATATGCTTTAGCCTCCAGTCCCCTAATCATCTTTGTTGCTCTTCTCTGTACTCTTTTCTAGAGTCTCAATATCTTTTTTACATTGTGGTGACCAAAACTGGATGCAGTATTCCAAATGTGGTCTTACCAAGGCATTATAAAGTGGTATTAACACTTCACGTGATCTTGATTCTATCCCTCTGTTAATGCAGCCTAGCACTGTGTTGGCTTTTTTGGCAGCTGCAGCACACTGCTGGCTCATATTTAAGTGATTGTCCACTAGGACTCACAGATCCCTCTCACAGTTACTACTATTGAGCAAGGTACCCCTTATACTATACCTGTGCATTTGGTTTTTCTTGCCTAAATGTAGAATCTTGCTTTTTTCACCATTTAATTTCATTTTGTTAGATAGCGCCCAGTGTTCAAGTCTGTCCAGATCCTTCGGTATCTTAAGCCTGTCTTCTGGAGTGTTGGCTATTCCTGCCAGCTTGGTGTCATCTGCAAATTTGATGAGTTCCCCATCTATCCCCTCATCCAAATCGTTGCTGAAGATGTTGAAGAGTACTGGGCCCAGAACAGAGCCCTGGGGCACCCCACTACACACTTCCCTCCATGTAGATGCGGTTCCATTGAGGACCACACGCTGAGTACGGCAGTCTTTGCCATATAGGTTTTGCTTTCTGTGAAGTTTATTTCATTCAGTTATTTGTTTGATCGTATTTCCTCTGCTTTCATACATTTAAAATCAGCTGTAAAACTCCTGGCTAGATCCTGTATTAATATCCAGATGATTATTTCTTTGTACTATTTTTCCTTACCATATTTCTAATAGCTTTGGTTTACAAGTTATGCACTCAATCATTAAATAATTTAGCTGCTTTCCATGTTGCATCCTCTACACCAAATCAGATGGATAAGGGAAAAGCAAACCACCAGCAAGGTCATTTTTGTCGTTCCCGAAAGGTCCACTCAACATACAGTTGGGGAGATCTGCAGATAAGAAGCTAGGACAACAATTAATTTGGCCAGCTTGGAGGAGCACAGTGACAATTTTTAATTGATTGTTTAGTCATTATCCTAGAATTCTGCACCCAGTGAGGTGGATGCATAGAGCTGTTTAATGATAAGGTAGCAATGCAGGTACAGATCTTACTATTATTCTGTATACATTTTACATCATATCTGCAAAGCTTGAACAATACTATAAGCTGTTTTACTGCAGGGCTTTTCAACCTTTTCACAGATTGTACCACTTTTAGGATATGGCAATATTCGAGTACCACCAGTCTCTTAGCAAGGTATCAAAAACTTGATGACAAAAAAAAGGAAACAAGTGATAAAGTACAGGTAGTCCTCGACTTACAACAAGTGCACAGAGAATGCAACTCTCCACATCCTTAGCCAGATTCAGAGCCTACACATCAGAAAGGTGCAAGGCTGGGATGCAGCTGTTATAGGTGAGAGCCTACGAAGGCCACACTGTAGACATTTATATCCAGATGGAATCCATGAAGTTACTGAAGTGTCTGATCTAGCAAAGCCAAGAGGCCAGATAATTAGAGTACTTTCACACAGTCAGAAGTGGACGAGCCAATTTTCACAAGGTCATCAGGAGTGCTTTGTGCTGTGTTATAATTGAAATCACTCCAACGTTGCCTTTTCCCTGAAAGTAATGTAGGTCTTTAGAAGTTCTGGGCAGTCTGCTCCCAGGTGGCAGTAATTCACCTCACTTCACCTCTGAACCCTCCAGTGGCTTTCTCATGCCATAAAGGATTGTGTGCTATGCTTCAAGGTTAGTGATTGAAACGTAAATGAAGGAAATAGAAATCGTGGCTCTTAAGAGTTCTTAGTAAGCCTGGTCAGTCTGAAAAATCATATTCTCTAAATGAGATGTGGCACAAGAGGTTACCAAATAGATTTCTGATCTGAGAAGGAGGCGGTCTCTGTCCAAGATATTTCCTAGATACTGGATTGTGAAAATGATAAACAAGGTGATAAAGTGTCATTAAGAAGATTTGAATTTAGAGTCTTGAAACATAATCTCAAAGTCAACACAGAGGTAAAGCTGTGATGAACGCCCTCCCCCCCCAAAGGAAAAAAAAGTTCAACCACAGGGAACTTGATATATTTCCTTGGGAATGAAAAGGCACTGAACCTGGACAGCATCAAAGAAATCCCTGCTAATAATGGGATGAGTATCATTATCTTGGATAGATTCACAGGCACAAAGGACATCCATGGAATTATGTTTCCCATATACATTAATGGATTTAATAATTTTCCCTTGGCATGTAAATTCAGCTTGGAAATGAAGTGGATAAATCATATGTACAATTGATATAAGATGTTGACTATTATATACCCTTACAGATATGCTGAAAAGCCTATTTTGTGCCAATTGCTATTTCTAAACTGCCTTTTAATGGCTATTTGGGGTGTACCCAGTATGGGGGAATCTTCAGTCTTTTGTCCACCGTATCTCAGCGGAAGTACAATCAACATGTAATCCTTGCTTTTATTTTACACTCACAGACTAATTTCTTCTCGATATTTGTTCTGTTAAATAACGCGTTTAATGGAGGCTCTATCACGTAGACATTCCGCTGCTATTTACTTGCATCACAGGAAAATGCCTGTAAATGGGAAATACCTCAGTGAGAAGTAAGAAACCTAATTGTTTAGGGGTGGAGAGTTAATAGGGAAGAAAGGGGGAGGGAAGGACCTGAGTAAAGCTAAAATCAATTTGCTGAAGCATGCTTTTGCTAATGCTGTTAGAGGCTGTGCTTTAATCAGTACAAGGCTCTGCCAATTTCAGATAATTATTGTTAATCTTCGAACAGAAGAAGAATTGCAGCACGAGCTTTTACCAGGGTCAGTGGTGAGATAAGTAAAGTCAGACCCATGGCATTTAAATAGACTTAAACTTAAAATTTAAACATTAGCCCATGAACCTCTTTCAGTCCAAAGGAAGTAAGTTCACTTTGGCACTTAGGATGTCTTGAAGGGTGTTTATTTAGTACATCCATGGACACATGTTTTTGAAGTCAGGTGCCACTGGTTCCATTCCTCATTTTAGCAATTGATGGAATTTTGGTCAGTATTTTTCAGAGCCTTCTTTTGGTTTATAGAGTTTAAAGCAGACATGTCAAACTCGGGACGTCACGTGACATCACGCAATGTATCGGGATGGTTTTGCCATTGCCAGCAATGGGGTGGGTGCGGCTTCTGGATGACGCATCCGACCCGCGGGCCGGCAGTTTGACACCCCTGGTTTAAAGTAATTATAGAAGTATAGATAAATACTGAATATACATCCCCTAAATGCCGCTGAAGATGTTACCTAGCCAGGAAATGAAACATTCGGAAACCAACCCACAAGCTCGGAGAACGAACCTCCACCCTCATCCTACACCCGAGCTACAGATATTTGCCACTATTGCATAGTGAATATTATTATCATCACGATCACTGATGCTCAAAAGCTCCAAAGGTCTGGCCATTTTCTGTTCATGCTCAGCAAGAACAACACTGTCTCCTCTTTAAAGCAAATGATTTGTCTTCATTTGTGTCGGCATGAACTCAGAATCTGGTAATGAGGTCATTCACAAGGATACCATAGGCATCCTGCTACCGTAGAAGTCACTCAACAAGAGGAAAAAAACAAAAAGCTGATTTGCATTAAAAATGTTGAACTGTGGGTATGTCATAATTATCATAATTTAAATAAAAATACTAATAGAAGAGACTATTTGTAACTTAGGATTGAACTACGGAGTCCTTGATGCACTCTAATCTTGGTTGTTTTCTTGCAGATGTTTTTTTGCAGACATTTCAGCCATCAACAGGCACATAGAGATAAACAATATCTGCATACCATTCAAAAGAGAATCAAAAAGTCAAAAAGGAAACAGAAAGACCAAAATACCCCCTCGCCAATAATCAACACCCAAATAAGCAGAGATTAACACCAGGATTAATACTAGACCAACAATGAAAAAATAAACAATACCCTAATCAAGGATCTACTATCTCAGACAAACAAAATAACACTAGACAACAGCCAAAAAACTGCCATGAACACTCTCACCAACACTGAAAGGGTAAGTCACTAGTATATAAAAAGAGAGCAAACTCCACTTGCTTCTAGCATTGATGATGTTGGGTAATGAGACATCTGCAAGAAAACAACTGAGATCAGAGAGCATCAAAGGCCCCACAAATAGAAATACTGTTCATTATAGGAGGGAACTTTATGACTAGAAAATCTGTACACAGATCAATCTGCTCTCCTGGTGTTAATTATTCATGGCTTATCCTTCTGATTGTCCTTTATCTTCTGACAATATAACAATCTGACTTCATAAAGGGGACTGTTCTTCATGTAGAACACCTGGCTATACTGTACAGAAAAAAATGTATTTCTTTTTCAACCTTTTCCTGAATATGCAAAGTGTACATCCTTCATGCTAGGACAAAATAGCCCTTTACCATAGGTGTATTCAGCTTAGCATTGTCAAACCGACAAATGGAGACTTTTCAGGGTTGCCAGGATTAGCAGAGAGTAGAAGAAGCTGGACTTGGGACCCCTTGCATGCAAAGTAGGAAAATTTGGATTAAGCCATTGGGTTTCTTGTATGGAGTCAGGCCACTGGTAATAAGATCAGTATGGTCAAGTCTATCTGGCAGTGACACTCCAGAACCTTGGGCAGAGATATTTTCTAACAGCTAGACTGCTAATGAGTTAGGTAAAGGGACTCATTATAGGTCGCCATAGATCAGGGGTGGACAGTTGCTTTTCCCAAGGGGGCCACATGAGAAACTGGAACTGTTGTGGAGGGCCAAACTAATAAACTGAATTTAATTCTACTTAATATTCTTATGCTCTTCTGCCACTCCTGTGCGCTCCTGCTCACTTGCTCGCTAACTCACAGCTGTGCTCTGCCCACTTGACCAGCCTGATCTGCACAAAAAAGAGTGACTTTAAAATCACGAACAAAACCAAAGGTTAAAAGCATTTATTTGAGCCATAAATTTGATGGCTTTTACTTCCTGCAGGAAAAGAAATTCTCTGGAAAATAAAATGGAAATGGAAAATTATTTATAACCACAAATCATTAGAGCAGGGATGTCAAACTGCTGGCCTACGGGCCAGATGTGTCACGCTAAAACCGCACCCACCCCATTGCCGGCAATGGGAAAAAAGTTGTGATATGTTGCGACATGTCATGTGACGTCGCATGTTTGACACCTGTGCATTTTAGAGGAATACCTTTCTTCTTTTCCTCTTATAGTTGTGTTGCTGTCAGCCCCAAAATCAAGAATGACACATAACAATTCTTCCAAGCTGCGTTCTTTATTGTTTCATATCTACTGACAAATTCTTGCCAGACTACATCTGCATTTACGATATATTCTGTGAACTATTAGGGAGGGGCTGTCTTCACCCTCTTTCTTTTACATGTAACATCTGGAATGACTTGCCTCTCACTCCTCTGGAATACACTACCTCCCTCATGGAAATTCACCTCCTTAATACATTCCAACACAGCTACTTTTATTCCTCATTCTGGTGAACTAGTTACTAGAGACTCCCACCTCTGATTTTTTTATATATATAAAAAATGAGAGACCTGTGCTTGCAAACACAGAGCAATAGATTTCCAGGGGCAGTGGGGGTGAGATTATTACGTAATTGTAAGAAGCTTGGATAATTTCCAGGGGTAAATTCTCAGTCTTCTACAAGCACTGTAGAGAGTGTGAGTCCCAAATTTATGAGATGGAGGGGAAAGGCCTCGTGCCTCCTCTGTAGAGTAATCCAGGTAAAGGCTGGTTGTAGGAATGTTGAATTTGTGCAGCTATTGCATGTCCTTAGAAAAGGCCAATCGTTATATGATAGAAAAGGGAAGAGATGGAAGAAAGCTAGTAAGGAAGCAAGTATGCCACCCTGTTTATCTTGGGGAGTGTCCTTTAAGTGCTAGGAGAGATAGGAGATGGGGGTGGCATAATCAGTAGAAGGAGGTTAAAAATCAATCAGAAGATGGACAGAGCTTTGCAATGCAAGTCCTTTCATTCTCTATATGCATCAATGTTGCCCATTAGTTCTGTTCATCATATTGGCATCTATGATCTCTCCCCCCCCTTTGCAGATGCTGTTAGATGGGGACAATGTCTTCCCTCACACATAGGGCTGGGTTGCATCTATATATTTTTTATCAGGAATGCTGGGATGTGAGACCAGAGTTTTTTCTATGCAAAACATATTCTACAGTCTCTGCTTTCAAGGCTTAGACATGTTTTAGAGATGTCTAAAGCAATGGTCCTCAACCTTTTGGGCACCAGGGACTGGTTCCATGGAGAAAGGTTTTTCCAAGGACTAGAGAGTGTGTAGTTTTGTGTGCTGCCTGCATCCCATGGATGGGGCTTTGCTTGTTTCTGTGGACCGATTGTTGGCATGCGGTGGCCCGGTACTGGTCCATGGACCGGGGGTTGGGGACCCCTGGTCTAAAGAGACATCTAGAGACTTGCCTTGGGAAAGATGGAAAACGAACAAGATTTCAGTCCTTAATGTGAATGTAGCCATATCTTACTTTTCGAACCCAGGATGTGTAAAATAGTATTTTATAATTTCTGTTAAAAGCATGTAAAAAAGTACATGTTTAATTTAGAATATTTTTTTCCTTAGTCAAGAGTAATACATTCAGAATAAAGGGAGTAGACTGTCTGTACAATTCATTGTGACACACATGGTATTGGTCTTTCATTAATGCTTCCATCATATTAGGAAAACTGTAGGTAATAATAATTGAATGGGAAGTTAATTTGCTGTGAATAATGGCATGATGGTATAAAAAGGCCCGATGCTGACATTTAAGCTATTGTTTGAGATCTAGCAAACAGGTAGCTAAAAGCATGTACCTGCAGCAAGTGGAACTCTTCTACCACTATAATAGCTATTGGAGACATAGTTTGAGTTTGAACTATAAGACTTCTATTAGGTCATACAGAAAATACCAGAGCACACAAAATTTCTTATAATTAAACTCGGCTTTCAAATTGCAGGTATGCATTTCTAGCTTTAATATTAATTAATAAATATGAATTAAATAGAACTGCGGAAATTTGTCATTTTTATTCCCATTGCCAGGATTTCTGGCAAATGTCAGGTGCTGGCAAATGTCATTCTGGCAAATGTCAGTATATTTTTTGCTGCTTATCAATGCTCATGCTTATCGTTATTTAACAAAAAAAAACTTCTTTCAACATGTAAAAAGCAAGAAAAAAGTTAAAGAAATGATTGGTTCATTAGTGGGGGAAAGTTGCAAGAAGGTAACAAGCAACAGGGAGAAAGAAGAACTATTTAACTCGTTTTTTGCATCTGTCTTTACACAAAGGAAAAAACAGTCCAACCTATCAAAAACAGTACCATAAAAAACAGATTAGAAACACAAGTTAAGATAGACAAGAAAATGGTAAGTGAGCACCTGTCCAGCCTAGATGAGTTCAAATCGCCAGAATCAGATGGATTACACCCCAAGGTTCTCAAGGAACTGGCAGATGTGATCTCAGAACCATTGAACTATATTTTTCAAAAATCCTGGAGCACTGGGGAACTACCAGAGGACTGGAAAAGAGCTGATGTAGTTCCCATCTTCAAAAAAGGAAAAAAATAGATCCAGAAAACTACAGACCTATCAGCCTGACCTCAATACCTGAGAAGATTCTGGAAAAGATAATCAAACAATGAATCAGCGAACACCTAGAGGCAAACAAAGTCATTACTAAAAGCCAACATGGGTTTGTCAAAAACAGATCATGCCAGACAAATTTTATTGCATTCTTTGACCAAGTGACAAAATTAGTTGACCAAAGGAATGCTGTGGATATAATTTACTTGGACTTCAGTAAGGCATTTGATAAAGTAGATCACAACCTACTACTTGATAAGATAGAAAAATGTGGTTTAGACAGCATCACCACCAGATGGATTCGTAGCTGGCTGGCCGGCCATACTCAGCGTGTGGTCCTCAATGGAACTACGTCTACATGGAGGGAAGTGTGTAGTGGGGTGCCCCAGGGCTCTGTCCTGGGCCCAGTGCTCTTCAACATCTTCATCAACGATTTGGATGAGGGGATAAATGGGGAACTCATCAAATTTGCAGATGACACCAAGCTGTCAGGAATAGCCAACACCCCAGAAGACAGGCTTAACATACAGGAGGACAGACTTGAACATTGGGCGCTATCTAACAAAATGAAATTAAATTGTGAAAAAAGTAAGGTTCTACATTTAGGCAAGAAAAATCAAATGTACAGGTATAGTATAGGGGGTACCTTGCTCAATAGTAGCAACTGTGAGAGGGATCTTGGAGTCCTAGTGGACAATCACTTAAATATGAGCCAGCAGTGTGCTGCAGCTGCCAAAAAAGCCAACACAGTGCTAGGCTGCATTAACAGAGGGATAGAATCAAGATCACATGAAGTGTTAATACCACTTTACAATGCCTTGGTAAGGCCACACTTGGAATACTGCATCCAGTTTTGGTCACCACAATATAAAAAAGATGTTGAGACTCTAGAAAAGAGTACAGAGAAGAACAACAAAGATGATTAGGGGACTGGAGGCTAAAACATATAAGGAACGGTTGCTGGAATTAGGTATGTCTAGTTTAATGAAGAGAAGGACGAGGGGGGACATGATAGCAGTGTTCCAATATCTCAGGGGCTGCCACAAAGAAGAGGGAGTCAAGCTATTCTCCAAAGTGCCTGAAGGCAGGACAAGAAGCAACTGATGGAAATTAATCAAGGAGAGAAGCAACCTAGAACTAAGGAGAAACTTCCTGACAGTTAGAACAATTAACCAGTGGAGCAATCTGCCTCCAGAAGCAGTGAATGCTCCAACACTGGAAGTTTTTAAGAAGAGACTGGACAGCCATTTTCTGAAATGGTATAGGGTTTCCTGCCTGAGCAGGGGGGTTGGACTAGATGACCTCCAAGGTCCCTTCCAACTTTATTATTATTATTATTATTATTATTATTATTATTATTATTATTATTATTATTATTATTATTATTATTATTATTATTATTATTATTATTATTATTATTATTATTATTATTATTATTGGTTTGTTTCTCACCTTTCATTCAGATGTTCAAGGTATCCCCTCCTTGTTTGTTTTTTCCCACAACAGCAACCCTGTAAGGTAGGTTGGGCTGAGAGACAATGACTGGCCCAAAGTCACCCAAGGAACTTCTGTGGCTGACAGTGAACTAGAATCTGGGTCTCATCCTTCAAAGTTCAGCACTGCAGTCAAGCTGCAGCATTCCTGTAAAAGATGGAAGTAAGTGGTAGACGTCTGTGACATTTCTGAGCTACATAGAGATGGTGAAATAAAGGATGGAATTCTGGCTCCAGAGATACTGATTCTAGTGTATATATTTTGGTGTCATAGGATTTCATATTGATGCCTCTCATTCCATGTTGTGAGTGATACAGATTGTATAGATACATTCTACGAGAGCAATTCAGAAATAAACCTCCATTTGGTTATCAATAACAGACACTCGCAGATACAGAACTTTTATTATACACATCAGAAAACTACATTACATTACTTTTTGACATAATTGCCATTCAAAGTGAGGCACTTGTCATAGCGTCTTACAAGGTTTGAAATTCCTTAGTAGTAGTTGCTCGGTGCCAAATCTGGGCTATGGGGGGGGGGGGTGATCAAAAACATCCCAATGGAACTGCTTCAAAAGTTCTTGGGTGTGTCTAGCGGTGTGCGGGCGAGCCTTATCATGAACCAACACCACACCGGAAGTGGTGCCATAGAAAATCCCACCAAATGTGAAGATGCCAAAGGAGTACTGCTAGTGAAATTCATGGAGCGTGGTTCGACCATCAATTCAGAAGCCTACTGTGAAACATTACGAAAACTCAGACGAGCCATCCATAACAAGCATCGGGGCATGCTGACTTCCGGTGTGGTTCTCTCAGTCATTCCATTGCTTAACTGATAAACATTAAAATTTAATAAGTCTGAAAACTAAAATTGAGTGTGGCTGGGAAAGAGTTAAGAGCAGGATAAGGAAAGCCTTTGTGGCTTTTCCTTATTTTGTTTAATAGTTAATCCAGCACCCTAGATGGACATAGGCTGTGCTCAAAGAACATGTTTGTATAGTAGATCAGGGTGAGGAGGTAACCGTTTCTTGTTATTTTTTTTACTTTGAGCAAGTGGCAAGAAGAAATGAATTTATGAATATATGAATGGGATATGCTTAATCCCAGAGTTCCATTTGTCGCATAAATAAACATTTACTTCTTTAATTTCAGTTTTTGCAGCTCCAGTGTGTTACTAGAGTACTAATCTGGCAAATCTTCACCTTTAATTAAATAAACCATGTGCACGATTAGAAGTAAAGGGTTTTTTTTTTTGAGACCTGTACAATGACATATTGGGTTGTATTTCTTATTAGAGCCAGAAGAAGTACCACCATCAATTTCAGAGGGAATTCAGTAATAATTATCCATACCGTGATGTACAAGAGCATTGGCTTTACTGCTCAGTTGGATTTGAGGGTGGCAAGATTGAAAAGCAGGTGGAGGTCCTAACTAATTTTCAGTAATGAATAAAGTTCCTTTTTCTTCTTTCACAAAGAACTCTCAAGAAGCTCAGAACCAACAAGGGAGAGCGATTACTCTCTATACCCTCTTCAATCTGAAAGTATCCAGGGTCAAAATGATTAAGATATGAGAGGGAAAAGAGTACCAAAGGAGCACAATACTCCACCCCCTGTCCCTTTATCATAATAATTGGAGTTGCACTCTGGTGAGAAACTCAGATATAATCTATTCCAGTTGAAGAGGGGAAAAGCATCAACTTTCCCCACTTGTTCATCGTTCCACATCTTTTAATACAAATACACTTTTCAGTGTACTGTGTATTGTGTGAATTATTAATACAAGAGTTATGAGGCTATCTGGAGAAGATAGTACCCACCCTGCTTGGCTAAATAAATCCACTAAATGTGCCCATGTGTCTTTGCTCAAAACTTCTCGTAGACAATATTTTTTTTTGGGGGGGGGAGGCATATGATTCAATGTGATCATATTTGACCAGCTCCAAGGAGGAAAGAAAAGTCTGCAGACACATTTAGAACTAAAAAATTGCTCTAATGCTGCAATGACAGAATTAGTCTGCAGTAGAAGACAGAGAGGGTTGTAGTGCATACAGATGAAGGAGAAGGATTGGAAAGAGACTGCAGTAAAGCTGTGCATATAGAAAGGAGTGCACTCAGAAGCTGGAAGAATGTACCTTTAATTTAACAAACAGGCTAGGAAGGAAGAAATTACCAGAAAGAGTTAAAGCAAATAAAGGATTCGGTTCAAAAGCTGACATGGTGCACAGACAGATGAGGACTAAATAACTGATGCAGAAAAAAGAAAGAAAGAAAGAAAGAAAGAAAGAAAGAAAGAAAGAAAGAAAGAAAGAAAGAAAGAAAGAAAGAAAGAAAGAAAGAACTAAGCTGGCTGTTATAAACAATGATCCTAAAGTGGAAGGATAATGATTCCATATTCTGTTTCCTGAAATACAAGACTAGACAATTAGAACAGATCCTCGTGATCTGGAAGATCTAGAGATAGTAGCTTATTTGGCATGACCTGACGTGACAGGTAAAGCCACTTTACATAGTGTGGTCCTATATATCAATGTCCCCATCTTTGGTATCATTTCTGATAACTTCCAGAATTTCTTAGTTAACATGGACATTCTTAGAATTAAAGTCAATGCTCCTGGAGGATACCCAGGTTGGGGAAGACTGAAATAAATAAAGTGGGCTTTCTGGAATCAGGTTCACTTCATATAGACTACTTAACTCCAAAGGACCATCAAGATTAGAAAATTAAGAGTATGGGACCGAAGCCAAGAACACAGTCTTGCCATAAAATATAGCAGTGAATTTAGTTTACCATGCATCACTTTTAGTTCTAAATTACATGGGGAAGTAATATCCATCTGATCCTCTGGCTTCTTTGGGTTTTTTTTAAGAAAAAAATTCTTACTATATCATTTGTATTGGCATGCATTGCTCCAATAATCTGTACTAATTCAGAAGGAGTTGTCAACATTTATTTAGGTTTTGTCTCTTGGAGTCCTGAAGGGTGAGCCTACCATTTTTAACTAAAAAGTCTCATTCAGATATAACCAAGAGCTACATAAAAGCCTTTTTTTTTTTTTTTGCCCTCTTCAGAATTGTGATTTATCCAGTTGATTGTCTATGGAGATTCTCAGTCATCCTGGTCATGGTTGTCCCAAAGGTGCTTTTTTTCTTTCAAAAGTCAACTGGAGTTTGTATTTTCTTGAAGACAAGAATATGAGAAGTGAAACATCTTCAAGGGGGGGAAAAGTCCAGTTGTTTTTTGAAAAAAACACCTTTGGGATATCCAGTTGATTGAAACTTTATAGAAAAATGATATTGGCCATCAATATTTTGATACATGCCACCAATGCAAAGGGGTTTTTTTGTGTGCTGTCTAATTGCAATTCTTACAAATGGTATTTAGCACCAGATACGTGATCAAGAATGTATAAAGGTGTTTCAAATGAATGTTGGAAATGCAAATGTAAAGAAGGGACTTTTTATCATTTATAGTGGACATGCGATAAAGCACAGAAATATTGGAGTAGGATTCATATTCTAATATAGAAGATTCTTAAAAGTGAATCTAAAGATAAAATCTTTTCTTTTGGGTTTAATGGAAAAAGACTTGAATAAAAATGGAACTTTGATATTATACTGTACATGTCGATGGCAGCAAGGTTACTTTATGGACAAAAATGGAAGGACACTTCAATTCTCACAATGGACGAATGGCTGCAAAAGTTGATGGAGTTAGCAGAAATAGCTGAATTGACTGCTTTGGTTAAAGAAAAAAACACAAATGCTTTTGTTTCTACTTGGAAACTGCTTCTGGACTTGGTGCTTGAGGTGGAAAAAAAATAAGCCCATTTCTTCTTCATGCATTATTTATTAAATGTATAT
>NW_015388562.1:0-7658 GCF_001527695.2 Protobothrops mucrosquamatus
AGCGCTTTAAAGGTGGTAACTAATACCTTAAAGCGCACCCGGAAGGCCACTGGTAACCAATGCAGCTCGCGCAGCAGCGGTGTCACATGGGAGCGACGAGTCCCTCCCAACACCGCCCGCGCGGCCGCATTTTGGACCATTTGAAGCCTCCGGGTGCTCCTCAAAGGGAGCCCCATGTAGAGGGCATTACAGTAGTCCAATTTTGTTATGCTGCAGCCTGATTCTACAGTTTTTGAAATTCATTTTTTCTCATTAATCTACACTCAGTACCCCATAATGACAAAGTCAAAACAGAATTATAGAAATTTATTAAAAAGAAAAAACTGAAATATCACATTGCCATAAGTATTCAGACCCTTTGCAACAACACTTGAAATTTAGCTCAGGTGCCTCTCAGTTCTCTTGATTGTTACTAACATGTTTCTACACTTTGATTGGAGTCGACCTGGAGTAAATTAAATTGATTGGACATGATTTGGAAAGGCACACACCTCTCTATAGAAGGCCTCACAGCTGACAATGCATTACTGTAGCAGGGCAAAAGCCTCGAAGTCAAAGGAGCTGCCTTTGAGACAGAATTACTCCAAGGCACAGATCTGAGGAAGGCTACAATAAATTTTTTGCTGCACTGAAGGTTCCTAAGAGCACAGTAGCCTCAATAACACTCAGTTGGAAGAAGTTTAGCACAATCAGGACTCCTCCAAGAGCTGGTCGCCCAGTCAAACTGAGCAATTGGAGAAGAGCCTTAGTAAGAGAGGTGACCAAGAACCCGATGGTCACTTTGACTTAGCTCCAGAGATCCTGTGTGGAGATGGTACAAAATTCCAGAAACACAATCATCACTGCAGCCCTCCACCGATCTCGGTTTTATAGCAGAGTGGCTAGACGGAAGCCTCTTCTCAGTGCAAAACACATGAAAGCTTGCTTGGAGTTTGCAAAAAAGCACCTGAAGGACTCTCAGACTTTGAGGAGCAAGATTCTCTGGTCTGATGAAACCAAGATTGAACTGTTTCGTCTCCATTCTAAATGTTATGTCTGGAGGAAACCAGGCACCTCTCATCACCTGGTCAATATCATCCCAGCAGTGAAGCATGGTGATGGTAGCATCATGCTGTGGGGATGTTTTTCAGCAGCAGGGACTGGGAGACTGGTCAAAGTGAGGGAAAGTTGAATGGAACAAAGTACAGGGATATCCTCAATAAAAACCTGTTCCACAGCACTCAGGACCTCAGACTGGGCCGAAGGTTCACTTGCCAACATGACAATGATCCTAAGCACACAGCCAAGGCAACAGGGGAGTGGCTTAGGGACAACTCTGTGCATGTCCTAGAGTAGCCCAGCCAGAGCCCTGACTTGAACCCTGTTGAACATCTTTGGAGAGACCTGAAAATGGCTGTCCACTTACGGTCGTCATCCAACCTGACTGAGCTTGAGAGGATTTGCAAGGAAGTATGGCAGAAAATCCCCCAATCCAGGTGTGCATGTATCATGGCCGAAAAGACCTAAGGCTGTAACTGCTGCCAAAGGTGCTTCAACGAAGTACTAAGGGAAGGGTCTGAATATTTATGCCAATGTGACATTTCAGTTTTTTCTTTTCAATAAATTTACAGACATTTCTAAAATTCTGTTTTCACTTTGTCATTATGGGGTACTGAGGGTACTGGGGTACTGAGTTTTGAGAAACAAATGAATTTCAACAGAATCAGGCTGTGGCATAACAAAATTGACAAAAGTGAAGGGAGTCTGAATACTTTCTGAATGCACTGTATACAGATGAAAGTTTAAGATTCATTTCAAATGAATTAATTAGTTGTAAGATACCTCAGATGTTCAATCTCTTCCATAAGGGAAGCAAAAGGCAAGTGCTATAATAGATAGTAAACAGAAGTGTCACAATTGTGAACAAAAAAAGAATTTGATCTGAAGTAATGAAAAATAGGAAGAACACTTTAACATTTAATATGAAGTATATGAAGAATATTTTAATATTAATATCTTTCAATTGCATATGAATGTTTTGCCATGACAGTAAAAGCTTTTTTAAGATGCACCAATATGAAGCATATACTTTAAAATACATTACACTGCATCACACTGAATTAAAATGACTGACTTCTGGGTAAATGTGATTAATATCAATTTTTACAGAACTAATAGTAATTCTTGAATATTGACATTTTGACATTATTCAGTTTCATAAGCAGTTTCCAAACAACAGTCTAAGGCTTTGAAGGGGTTAACCATTTTAAATAATTACCAAGTAAGATTACAGTGATTATATACAACAGAATGAAATAGCTATATTATATTAACAATGCTAAATTAAAACTGTGTAGAAAAATTAAATATACAATAGTTAATTTACAAACAAGAATCTATATGACTTAAACACTACAAAAGCCATCTCTATACAACACAAATTTTATTCATCAGATAAAATTAAGACAGTTGCATATACAATAAACAAAAGTAAAAACAGCATCATTTTGCTTGTTTAAAAAAATCCATTTTAAGCTTAGAAATGTAAACCTATATACTATTAAAACTTCCATTCTTTAACTAGGTGAAATGGTGCGTCATAGGCAACAATTTTTGAACCAAGGTACATATAGTCCTCGGCTTTCAACAGTTCATTAGTGACCATTTGAAGTTACAATGACACTGAAAAAAGTGACTTATGACCATTTTTTACACTTATGACCGTTGCAGCATCCCCTTGGTCACGTGATCAAAATATAGATGCTTGGAAACTGGTTCCTATTTATGATGGTTGCAGTGTCCTGGGGTCATATGATCACCTTTGTGAACTTCTGACAAGCAAAGTCAGTGCACAAACCAGATTCACTTAACAACCATGTTAGTAACAACAGTAGTGATTCATTTAACAACTATGTCAAGAAAGATTTTAAAATGGGGCAAAACTCAACCAATTTCTCACTTAACAACAAAAATCTTGAGCTCAATTTTGGTCATAAGTTGAGAACTACCTGTACCTCAAATGGGCTAACCTAGAGAATGTGTCCAAAATCTGAGACCCGTCACTGTTATGGAAATGAAATTTGGCAAATGTTATAAAACATTTTCTGACATAAACATCATCATAAAACAGTTTATGACATAAGACAAATGTCATAAAACATTTCCGGTGCTGGTTGTTACATGTGCTAACATGTACATGTGCTATTTTCAAAACAGCTACATCCCTGAATGTATCTACTGAAGGTAGTGCACTAGAAGTTTGTCATTGTTGAAGGCATTGAGGAATCTGGTAAAGAAATATTTTTGGAAGGATGACCCAGGAGGTCATGGGTGGTCAAATTTCTTTTTAAAAATATGTTTATTATCTGCAGATATTGATAGCTACCATCNGTATGAGTCAAGAAGAACTGGTCGGGTTTTGAGTTAAAGTTTAAATTTGTGGAATATAAAATTATGTGTTAATACGTAGAGAGATGTATATTTAGAACTTTAAATATGATAAGGAACGAATTACTAGGATCATGTATACTGGAACGTCATGTCATGTCCCTTTTTGTTTTAATTGTTTTGTCAATAAAATTTTTAAAAAATAAAAAATAAAAAAATAAAAAGAACTGGAAAATAAATTTGATTCTTACCTGAGCACTTTTTTTTTTACTTTGAATGTATATTTTTCCTCTCAACACAAAATAGTAATGAAATGAACCATTTTTGTCTAGTGGTTAAGGCACTAAGCTAGAAATTCGAAGACCATGAAAGCTGCCTTAAGCATGAAAGCTGTCTGGGTGATTTTAGGCCAGCCATTCTCTCTCAACCCCACCCACCTCACATGGTTATTGTCAGTGGTGGGATTCAGCCAGTTCGCACCAGTCCGGCAGGCCCACAATGGTCTTCAGGAAGCAGCATCCACACAGAGAACCGGTTGTTCCCATATTTGAATCCCACCACTGGTTATTGTTGAGGTGAGAAAAGGAGGAAGGAGGAGTGTTAGGTATGTTCACCACCTTGAATTATTTATAAAGCTAATAAAGGTGGGGTAAAAATAAATAAAAACATTACTCTGTAACATCACTATATTCATTCAGTAATTTTCTCTTTGTGTTTTTTACAGTTTCCAAATAAAACAGTTGCACATGTGGCTTGCAATATGCTTAATATGCTGGTTCATTACGTACACAGGCTACAATTATACCAGTCTGATTCACCATTAAAAATTATTCAAGTAAGTAAAAGTAAAAGATACATTTGAACATGGATTTTCATATAATAATATTTAGTAAAATATTTTCAGAGTGGCAAATGGTATGTGTGTCATGTAAATTTCACAATGTAATATTGCTTATGGAATATTATATGTTTTAATCAGAATTGTTCATTAACAGTATACATATTGGTCAAGAAGGACAGTTCAGATACAGATACTATGAGGAAGAGTGAATGTTTATAGCAATATAATTTATTTATTCAAATAAATATACAGTGCATTCACAAAGTATTCAGATCCCCTTCACTTTTGTCAATGTTGTTATGCTGCAGCCTGATTCTACAGTTTTTGAAATTCATTTTTTTCTCATTAATCTACACTAGGTACCCCATAATGACAAAGTCAAAACAGAATTATAGAAATTTATTAAAAAGAAAAAACTGAATTATCACATTGCCATAAGTATTCAGACCCTTTGCAACAACACTTGAAATTTAGCTCAGGTGCCTCTCAGTTCTCTTGATTGTTACTAATATGTTTCTACACTTTGATTGGAGTCGACCTGGAGTAAATTAAATTGATTGGACATGATTTGGAAAGGCACACACCTCTCTATAGAAGGCCTCACAGTGCATTACTGTAGCAGGACAAAAGCCACGAAGTCAAAGGAGCTGCCTGAAGTGCTCAGAGACAGGATTATTCCAAGGCACAGATCTGAGGAAAGCTACAATAAATGTTTTGCTGCACTGAAGGTTCCTAAGAGCACAGTGGCCTCAATAACACTCAGTTGGAAGACGTTTAGCACAATCAGGACTCCTCCAAGAGCTGGTCGCCCAGTCAAACTGAGCAATCGGAGAAGAGCCTTAGTAAGAGAGGTGACCAAGAACCCGATGGTCACTTTGACTTAGCTCCAGAGATCCTGTGTGGAGATGGTACAAAATTCCAGAAACACAATCATCACTGCAGCCCTCCACCAATCTCGGTTTTATAGCAGAGTGGCTAGAGGGAAGCCTCTTCTCAGTGCAAAACACATGAAAGCTCGCTTGGAGTTTGCAAAAAAGCACCTGAAGGACTCTCAGACTTTGAGGAGCAAGATTCTCTAGTCTGATGAAACCAAGATTGAACTGTTTCGTCTCCATTCTAAATGTTATGTCTGGAGGAAACCAGGCACCTCTCATCACCTGCCCAATATCCCAGCAGTGAAGCATGGTGATGGTAGCATCATGCTGTGGGGATGTTTTTCAGCAGCAGGGACTGGGAGACTGGTCAGGATTGAGGGAAAGTTGAATGGAACAAAGTACAGGGATATCCTCAATTAAAAACTTGTTCCACAGCACTCAGGACCTCAGACTGGGCCGAAGGTTCACTTGTCAACATGACAATGATCCTAAGCACACAGCCAAGGCAACACAGGAGTGGCTTAGGGACAACTCTGTGCATGTCCTAGAGTAGCCCAGCCAGAGCCCTGACTTGAACCCTATTGAACATCTTTGGAGAGACCTGAAAATGGCTGTCCACTTACGGTCATCATCCAACCTGACTGAGCTTGAGAGGATTTGCAAGGAAGTATGGCAGAAAATCCCCCAATCCAGGTGTGCATGTATCATGGCCAAAAAGACCTGGCTGTAACTGCTGCCAAAGGTGCTTCAACAAAGTACTAAGGGAAGGGTCTGAATATTTATGCCAATGTGACATTTCAGTTTTTTCTTTTCAATAAATTTACAGACATTTCTAAAATTCTGTTTTCACTTTGTCATTATGGGGTACTGAGTTTTGAGAAACAAATGAATTTCAACAACTGTAGAATCAGGCTGTGGCATAACAAAATTGACAAAAGTGAAGGGAGTCTGAATGCACTGTATACAGATGAAAGTTTAAGATTCATTTAAAATGAATCAATTAGTTGTAAGATACCTCAGATGTTCAATCTCTTCCATAAGGGAAGCCAAAGGCAAGTGCTATAATAGATAGTAAACAGCAGTGTCACAATTGTAAACAAAAAAAGAATTTGATCTGAAGTAATGAAAAATAGAAAGAACACTTTAACATTTAATATGAAGTATATGAAGAATATTTTAATATTAATATCTTTCAATTGCATATGAATGTTTTGCCATGACAGTAAAAGCTTTTTTAAGATGCACCAGTATGAAGCATATACTTTAAAATACATTACACTGAATCACACTGAATTAAAATGACTGATTCTGGGTAAATGTGATTAATATCAATTTTTAATAGCAGTATTAAATAGCAGCAGAACTAATAGCAGTAATTCTTGAATACTGACATTTTGACATTATTCAGTTTCATAAGCAGTTTCCAAACAACAGTCTAAGGCTTTGAAGGGGTTAACCATTTTAAATAATTACTAAGTAAGATTACAGTGATTATATAGAACAGAATGAAATAGCTATATTATATTAACAATGCTAAATTAAAACTGTGTAGAAAAATTAAATATACAATAGTTAATTTACAAACAAGAATCTATATGCTACAAAAGCCATCTCTATACAACACAAATTTTATTCACCAGAATTAAGACAGTTGCATATACAATAAACAAAAGTAAAAACAGCATCATTTTGCTTGTTCAAAAAAATCCATTTTAAGCTTAGAAATGTAGACCTATATACTATTAAAATTTCCATTCTTTAACTAGGCAAAATGGTGCATCATAGGCAACAATTTTTGAACCAAGGTACATATAGTCCTCGACTTTCAACAGTTCATTTAGTGACCATTTGAAGTTACAATGACTCTGAAAAAAGTGACTTATGACCATTTTTCACACTTATGACCGTTGCAGCATCCCCTTGGTCACGTGATCAAACTGTAGATGCTTGGAAACTGGTTCATATTTATGATGGTTGCAGTGTCCTGGGGTCATATGGTCACCTTTGTGAACTTCTGACAAGCAAAGTCAGTGCACAAACCAGATTCACTTAACAACCATGTTAGTAACAGCAGCAGTGATTCACTTAACAACTATGTCAAGAAAGCTTGTAAAATGGGGCAAAACTCACTTAACCAATTTCTCACTTAACAACAAAAATCTTGAGCTCAATTTTGGTCATAAGTTGAGAACTACCTGTACCTCAAATGGGCTAACCTAGAGAATGTGTCCAAAATCTGAGACCTGTCACTGTTATGGAAATGAAATTTGGCAAATGTTATAAAACATTTTCTGACATAAACATCATCATAAAACAGTTTATAACATAAGACAAATGTCATAAAACATTTCCGGTGCTGGTTGTTACATGTGCTAATATGTACATGTGCTATTTTCAAAACAGCTACATCCCTGAATGTATCTACTGAAGGTAGTGCACTAGAAGTTTGTCATTGTTGAAGGCATTGAGGAATCTGGTAAAGAAATATTTTTGGAAGGATGACCCAGGAGGTCATGGGTGGTCAAATTTCTTTTTAAAAATATGTTTATTATCTGCAGATATTGATAGCTACCATC
>NW_015388562.1:8156-10899 GCF_001527695.2 Protobothrops mucrosquamatus
ATGTACATGTGCTATTTTCAAAACAGCTACATCCCTGAATGTATCTACTGAAGGTAGTGCACTAGAAGTTTGTCATTGTTGAAGGCATTGAGGAATCTGGTAAAGAAATATTTTTGGAAGGATGACCCAGGAGGTCATGGGTGGTCAAATTTCTTTTTAAAAATATGTTTATTATCTGCAGATATTGATAGCTACCATCACTCATCTCTTGCCCAGTACAGAAGCTTCTTCTTATGAGCAAGATAAAAGAGTAAGCAGATTTATTTTATGTTACTCTATTGCAATGTATATTTATGACTAATGCAAAATTGAAGAACAGATAGTTTGGGTTATAAATGAAACCATGAAGTATATGTTGTAAGTTGCATAAGTAGGCTTCGGCTCCATTTTCCTGGATGGGCAAGGAGCTTAGGTCCCTCGTGTGCATTGCTTCCTTGTGGACATGTTCTTGCTCTCACCACTATCAATTCCATTTCACTTACTTATTTTCAGATTTTTATCCTTCCATTTTTATTTTTATTTTTTTGGTCAGCTGAAGGCAGTATACAGCAATAATGCTCCTGCATGCTATTTTTCCTGAGAACTAGAACTCTGTGAGGGTAGGTTGGGCTAAAAGTGAATGACAGGTCCAAAGGCTCAAGCTCAAATGTACAGTAGAAGAGCAAAAGGTCAATTATTTATTTATCTTTTACAAAACAAGAAATCTGCAGATGATTTCAGAATATGGCAATACACGGCCTCCTTCTAACTTCAGAACACACTCTGTAAATTGGAAATGGCCATGTCAACAGCATCATTAACTAGAATATTGTTAATAGAAGTGTATAAGGCTACAGAGTCATTGACCTTTGTGAAGTAATATAAAATAGATATGTGTGACAAAGACATAACTTTTGGTCATGCTATGTAACAAAAAGTGATATAAATTGTTACACAAGTCCACCCTGAGAATACTGCTATAGTATCACCCCTTCTTTTCAGCTCCCAGTAGTTGGGCTTCCCTTTCTGATCACTATAATATAAACCCAACAATTCCACCCTATTTGGAAAGAAGAGAAAAATGTATCTACGAAACCAAGTGACCCAAGATTCAGGGTGCAAATTACATTACTGCATTATATTAGCCATTAAATGTTATTTTTCCATTTCTATGCATTTTAGCAGTTACAAGTTTGTTATTAACACACACTAAAGGAAAAGATAAAACAACTGAACTAAAATCAGTACAAGTGAATGAATGGAAAGGGTTTCCTCGAAAGGGCAGGAAGAAATTGTACTCTCTTTCTTCCAGCTAAAAATGCAAAATTCTGCTTCCCAATTTCTGTCCACCACACATCCTAGAGTAGAGAAATCCTTTATTTTTTATTTTTTTTCCTGCTATGTTCATCTTTCACTGACTACAAAGGTATTTCACAGTAGGTTCAATTGCCAATCAGTAATTAATCCAGCAAGGGTCTTTAATGTAAAACAAATTCCTTTCTGTGATATAGGTCCCTTTTATGTTTTAATTTCAAACAAAAGTAGCAGAGCGACCTGGATCCAAAGCTTGCAGTTTTCAAAAGAAAGTCTCTTTTGGCAAGTGATCTTTCCCCTTATAGCAGTGGTTCCCAACCTTTTCTATACCCCAACCCCTAGAATGCTTCTGATATATTCTCGCACCCCTTACAAAAGTTTGAAATAACAGCAACAAATTATGCATATACACTATAATTTTGAAAACCCAAGTTTTCACACCCCTTGGGGGGGTTTAGTAGGATCTTATTACTTATTTGTTTTTATAATTCTACTATCAAACTGTTGGCATAACGCATACTGAGCTACAAACTGCTTCTCATATTATTTCCTGCTGAAACTACAGTTAAAAAGGAAGCATGGAAAAGCAAATCAAATAAACTATCCTTCATGGTTATCTGTAATTGAGAAATTTTTCTATTACAGTTGGTGGTATCTCTACTTCTTTGTTTGTTGGACTGGACAATGGCATTGCCACTGCGGACATTATTACAGCCTATTCACCCTGCAGCATCTGAAAATGATAAAACTGAAAAATCTGTTCTTAATTACATATATAAGGTATTTGCTACTCCTTTTACTTTTAGCTTGGTTTCATGAAAATTTTGTCTTTGAACTTTTTAAACTTTTTCTTTTCACAAATAAGAGAAGCAGCAAAGCTGAACAAAGATAGAAGAGTTATTTTCATGTGTATTTTTTTCAGAATTGTAAGAACTCTGAACAACTTTGATGTATCAGTGAATGAGAAGTATGTTGCACCCTGTTTCATTTACTTCCACTGGTGGCTCTGCTAGCAGATACAGCTAACAAATCCAAATGGTTTTGTCTGAAGCTTGTTTGCTGGTTGTATAAGAGAATATGTCTTATGAAAGGAAAAAGGCAAAATACCTAGTTCATACAACACACATCCTGAGCAAAACCATCCAGATTTCATAGCTGTGCCTGTTGGAAAGAAGAACCTGCAGAAATAATTGGAGAACCTTCTCTATTCCCTGATAACACCTCTCCTGCGCGAGCTGCACTGGCTGCCGATGGCCTTCCGGGTGCGCTTCAAGGTGTTAGTAACAACTTTTAAAGCGCTCCATGGCAATGGACCTAGGTATTTGCAAGACCGCCTCCTACCAAATATCTCCCTTCGACCAGTCCGCTCCCACAGAGAGGGCCTCCTTAGGGTGCCGTCGGCCAGTCAATGCCGGCTGGCGACCCCCAGGGGGAGAGCCTTCTCTGTGGC
>NW_015388562.1:10947-42827 GCF_001527695.2 Protobothrops mucrosquamatus
TAAATAAATAAATAAATAAATAAATAAATAAGACAAAATCTGAGCATAGATGGACATTCCTAATCACAGTGTACTTTGGACTATTCTCTGAATAGAAATAATATATTAAAAGTTCAAAAATACAGTGAGAGTAAAATAAATATATTTTAAAACCTTCAGATTTTATAAATAAAAACAAAGAACTAATATTAACAGAATAAAACAGTATTAAATATTAGGACAGAATAAAAACACTTGGAAAACCAGAAACACCTTTGCATGGCCCTAGGCAGAAGATGGGCATCTATAAACCTTTTTATTTATATAAAACATTTACATAGCTGCCCATCTTCTAACCAACTCTGGGCAGCTCCCAATCAAAAGTTAAAATAGCATATAAAACTATATTAAAACTATAAAACTAAACACAGTAAAAAAATAAAAACAACAAAAACCTGGTGCCAAGCCAGACTTCTAATCTGCAGTTATCGAATCTTATCCTAATGCTTCGTGGAAAAACCATGTCTTCAGTACTTTATAGAAGGCTCAGAGGGTAGAGGCCTGCTGAACTTCGGGGGGGTTGTATTCCATACGACAGGGACTGCTGTAATAAACGTGTGCCATGCTCCCATCAGCTAGCAATATTTAGGGGAAGGCACTAGAAACGTGCCCATCCCATCTGGCTAATGTTAAGGCTGTTTTCATTGATACCTCTGTGGGGAGTCAGACTCAAACATCAGTCTCAGATGAAATCTCAGAATCTAGATAAAAACTTTGGGGATTTATTTTTTTAATAGCGATGATTTTCCAAACTGTAAAATCCTAAAAAATCAAAACAGTACTCGTAAATTACCAATAACAAGATTCATGTGAATCCAGCCATTTTCAGTAGCAGTTCATTGTAGAAGGCTACTCTTGGATAGGAGTGAGACAGTCATTTTGAATTGGAGAGATCCAGTTGAAGTCATTCACTGAAACACTAACTTCACTGGATTAACTCAGAACATCTTTCTTTTTCTCTCTTACACCAGTGTACCTCATACAGTTACAATTACAGGAACAAAATGGGAAGTAACCCTCATATACTGCATGAAAGGAAAAGCGGGATATGAATACAATAATGGTTACATTAAATAATAATCGCATATCATGAGAACAGTTACAAATCAGAATAATATGAAACAATTTTCATCATCTTTTCCTTTGACAAATAAGATTATGTACTCTTTGGTATAAATGTAGTTATATCACAGATTTAGGAAATCTTTGTATCCTGAGGGGATTTTATGTCAACTTTCTGAGAAGTAATCCTACTTTCACTTTAGTCTTTCATACTTGTATACATACATTTTAGTACGTGTTTCTTTTTTAAGGTTCTTCATGGATGTGTCTATGGATCTCAGTGCTTTAGTAACCTGAAGTATTTTCCAATGAGCCTGTCTGATTTAGCATCCATGGATTATGATCCTTTTATGCATTTGGAAAATTTGAAAGAACCAGAACCCCTCCATTCACCTGATTCGGAACGGTCTTCCAAACTCCAGCCAGTCACAGAAGGTTTGTTTGCTTTAATTAACTTCCTTTTCTGATCAAGTATCATAAATTTTCCAATTAATTACATTCTAAGAGCTCAATTATAGATTATAGGTAGTGTTAATAAGCATGGAATAGATTAAGATAATTTTGAATAATTACAACTCCTTTTGGTACAATAAGTACATCTTTACAACACGCACCAACTTCATAACAGATTTTTCTCTACCCCAGTAAACAAGTAAAACATTTTTTAATTTTTATTGATAGCAAATATGTACATATGTTATTTAGCAAGCAATCAGATGCAACATGTTTAACTTAATATGCACTATTTTTTAATTCTTAAAATTTGCTTCATGCTTATTTATAAACTTAGTATTTCAAACTTTGGTTTGATTTTTTTTTCTTTAAAAAATAAACACCTTGAATTAATAGTTCAAATGATTTTAATTTAGATTTTTTTTCTTTCATGAAATATCGAATGGTACTAGTGAAAAGAAATTTGGGAGGCACAGGCTTTCATACTGAGGCTAAATATTCTGTGTAGGATCATTCTCTTCCGATATTAAGCTGTTCCCTTTAGGTTTCCTTAAAGGTATTAAGGACTAGATAAATACAGAACCTTTTTGTAGCAGCTGTGTGCTAACAGCAGGTGATTTTGTGGTCTGTAGTGACTCCGTGCTGTTTTTTTTTATGTGGAGAAAATGGCTAATCATTGTGCCCTTGTCTAAGGCATGCTTCATCATTTTCAAGTACTTTTTTGGCCAAAGAATTCTGAACACAGAGCTGTCCTCTAATAAGCTCAGTATTGGATTGAACAAATCTGATTTGAGAACTATTGGCAGGAGGAATGGTAATTATTAAATTTACTGAGCAGTGAAGCAAGCTACTGTAGTTGGCTTTTTGTCAAATGGCTGTGGTCTTATTAGTAAAGAGTAATCATCTGCAGGGTCAGAATGAAAGCAGCACTGAAGGATTCATTCTCTCCTAATTACAGTTTCACCTATACATATTATGCAAAGCTAATATTTAAACTAGTTGCCAAGATTAATTTCCTCTACATGTTACATTGCAAGTGTAAAGAATTGCAGCCGGGTTTTGTGCCTTACTGCTTTTGTATTCTGTAATAATGTGTAATTATGGGTTCACAGCAAATAGTCTGTGATTTGTTTAATCTGCCTATTAGAAAAAACAACCTTGAATAGTTCCCTCCGCCTCTTTTTAAATTAGTATCTATTGGAGAAAACAACAGCATTGCTGTCCTTTATTTGTGCATTTCCACACAGGAGTAAGTCCTGGGTATTTTTTTAAATCCTGAATGATATTTTTTCCCCTTCTATTATATTGTCTTAGGTAAGTTAATAACCTATTTTAAAGAGATCCCTGACAATCCTGGTTGGGTGACCAGTATATGTAGCAACTGTTTTGTCAGTTTTGGTACTGCTAACAATATTAAAATTTCAGTATTTTTCATTTTCCACAACAGCCTATAATTCTAAAAGATACGAAGCTGATTGTTGCTTAGATAAGTCAGAATGAGTTCGTATCAAAAATTATGACCTATCTTTTATTTGGTATGCAGTAGTGTTAGCATAATTCTTTGCTTGTCTTTCTTCTCACTTTCTAAGATTCCCCTTTTATTTTAAGACTTGATACGATTCCAATTTGTTTATGTCAGAAAGAAATGTTGCTATTATTGGCCTACAAAAATATGTTATCTTGAACATGTGGCAATATTATTATTCTCCAAACAAGATACATTACTTTCAGTTTTAAGTCATTTTTTTCCAGCAAAACTGGGAAGTATATTAAATAAAGCTTATTTGAAGCTTGTTGTGTTGTTGTTTCAGAATTTTTAGACTCTATAAGGAAATATTAAAACTCTATAAAACCATTCAGTAGAATGTTGAGACCCATAGATTTATAAATATGTCAAGCTCTGTGAATTAATATTAATGAAAAAGAGGGAACTACAGGTCAAGAGATGGTTCCACTATGAGGCAGCTGCCATTAAAGGTCAGCAGATAATGAATTAATTACAACACAAAATATGCTATATAAACTATATTATAAGAAAAAGGCACTGTAAGGATTAGAAGAACCAAGTTTGGCCACACATTCTGGCACTACACTCATCTGTTACAATAACTCTGTACACAGATGTCAGTCATTCTTCCCACTAAGAATCTCATAAGTCAAGAAGAAAAAAACACAAAATCTAAACCTGAGGGTATCTGTATATCTCTTTCTCTCTGTGTATCTATATTTATATGATGGCTTGAAGCTTATAGTTGGCAGTTGCTAGTTTTCTGCCCTGAAAACAGCTTTTCTAAAATCTGTAATAAAATTAAATTGTTAGAGTCGTGTTTTTTAATATCTGCCTGTTCGTTTTCAAATCTAAATGAAGACATCATTTGGATTGTTCTACAGCTTCAGGTTTCGGGAATATACAAGCCTTCTTTAGCATAAAGATTTGTTTATGTATGAATATAGAATTAGAAGAATTACTGTTTTTAATATATTAATAATATTGTAGTTAATTCACAACTGGTTATCATTCTAATCAACTTTTTGAATATTAATTCAAAGCATTATAATTAACTATACAGCCTCAGTAGAAAATTTATTAAAGTCTTCTAATGAATAACAATATAAATCTATACATATTTATTTAGTATCTTCAGTAAATTCAGTAAAAATTACTCCCAGCAAAACATATTCAGGATTTCAGATTTCAACCTAACATCAGGATTGTAATTATTTCTTTTCTTTTTTCTTTTCTTGAAAACAAACACTTTTCTTTGTAATTATTTCTGTCGTTAAATATTTATATATATATATATATATATATATATATATATATATATATATATATATATATATATATATATATATATATATATATATATATATATATATATATATATATATATATATACCATAAAAATAAAATTAATTTATTAGAATTGTTAACAGTCATAATTTTTTAAAAAAATAGTCTATGAGAAAATATCAGTATCATTTCAGCTGTGAAATATCCGTTTCCTTCTTAATGTGCTGACAATGTTTACTTCTTCTGTCTTAGTTCTATATTTGCCATAATCTCCACAGTGGCCTTCTCCTTTTCAAGAAGGAAAGCTAATAGCTTCTGTTCATATTTTTCCTTTCTCTATGCTGTTGAAGTGTTAAAATATTTTTTACAATTATTTGTATTTTTAAAACTGTATTCTCTGTCAAATTGCTTTCTTTGTTATCATTTAATAATTGTTTTTATTTAAATTGAAATGCCTAACAGTATTTTTCTTACCTCACTTTATGAATGTGGTGTCGTGCAGGTCATACTGCCTCTGTTCAGAGTCCCTTAACATTTAAACAGATAGAAATTACATTTTTATTGTTAACAGTATAACCTAAAGTATTGAATTTTGTGTTTTTTTCCCAGTAAAATCTCATATGCAACAAGGACTGATCTCTGTGGCAGCTCGTACTGTGATAGCTCATCTGGTAAACCACTTAGGCCATTATCCAATGAGTGGGGGGCCTGCTATGCTAACAAGTCAAATATATGAAAATAATGACAATCCTTTCTGCGAGAACCTTGAACTTTCTCCTGAGCTTTTTGAGAACCCCAACCTCCAGTTCTTTGTATTAAATAATACCACATTAGTTTCATGTATACAGATAAGAGCAGAAGAGAACATGCCTGGAGGAGGTTTGTCTGCTGGACTTGTCTCAGCCAATTCAAATGTCCGAATTATAGTGCGGGATCTGTCTGGGAAATATTCTTGGGATTCTGCCATCATGTATGGGCCACCCCCTCTATGTGGCCTAAGTGAACCAACCACGTTTATGCTTTCACTGCCCCATCAAGAGAAATCAGAAAATGCCTCAGAACGTCCTGTGTATACAGAAGAAATGTATGTAAAGGATGGAATTACTCTTCCACTAAAAAGAAGATTTAGAGACATTGTGCCAACGTGGGATACAATAAAGGACGAAGAAGATGCCCTGGATGAGCTTTTGCAATATGTGGGAATCACTAGCCCTGAGTGTTTACAGAGGACAGGTGTGTCTCTCAATATACCTGCTCCTCAACCGATTTGTGTGTCAGAGAAGCAGGAAAATGATGTAATCAATGCAATCCTGAAACAGGACACTGAAGAGAGAGATTTTATTGAAAAGCACTTCAGTGACTTAAATATGAAGGCTATGGAGCAGGATGAACCAATTCCACAAAAGCCCTATTCAGCATTTTACTATTGCAGGTTGCTCCTTAGTATTCTTGGCATGAATTCTTGGGATAAAAGGTAAAATGATACTATTATTTGCTCTTAAAATCAACACAATTTGGTCTTTTTCAGAACTGAGAGAGATTTTAAGTAACATACATGTTACTACTAAAAACAATAGCAGTATATATCTTCCCCTTCCAGGACAGCCACTTGTTTAGCGACTACCTCAGTTAGCAACCATTTGCAAATACAGTAGTAATAAACAGTAATAAAAATCATTTTCTGACCAACGCGCAGATTTATAACTAAATTTTTTGGGTCTGAAAAAAATCTTCACTGTGAAACCAATTAGGGTTTAGTCAATTTCAGGCAGCAGGCAAGCTAGCTAGAAGGTTCTAATGAACTAATTAAGTTGTTAACCTGCCATTAGCACTTTTTAAGGAAGAGCTATGCTACCAAGAAAAGCAGCTCAGGAAGAGAGCTTGTTTAAGCAGTCTCTCCACCCTGAGAGGAAGCAAAAAAAGAAAAAAAAATTGTCAGGCATAGGGCACTGTGTAAGAGAACATTATATGAATGAGGCATATCTCTTACCACAGGTTCACTTAGCAACCTTTTTGTTTAACGACAAAGGCAATAGAACGAACTGCAGTCGCTAAACAAGAGGATGTAATGAAATTAAATCCAAATGTTCTGTCACTTCCATATTAAGATTTTCTTAGCCATGAGTGTACATAATGAAAATCACTACACAATTATAGGAGTATAGTGGATTTGGTTTGGTTTGGTTTGTATTATGACAAATTACAGAAGAGGAACAGCTAAATATATGCCATAATGTATTAATATATCTACTTCTCACAGATACTTTCCTAGATGCCTCTAGGATGTTTACAAGTCTCTAGTCCTAATTTGAGAGCCAGTTTGGCTTAGTGGTTTATGTGCTTCAAGGGGAATGTTGCTCAGGCCACCAGGTTAAAGAATGAAGTAAGAATTATAGTGAAGGCGCTGATAAGGATTCAGAAGACTACATACCTGTATGTGTATGTGTGTATCTATGTGTGTCTGTGTAAATAAAGATTTTCATTTTTTATGTGAAAAGGGTTTTCAAAAGGCAAGAAAGCTGTAGGTGTTAATAAATAGAATTATTGTTTGCTATGTCTGTCATTGTACACAGATAATGAAAACATTTTATTAAATTTACTTATGTAGGAGAAGCTTCCATCTTCTGAAAAAAAATGAAAAACTACTTCGAGAACTTCGAAATTTGGATTCAAGACAATGGCAAGTTATCTGTTATAAGCAATTTTTAAGTGGTAATAATTTCATTTTTTAAATTGCACTTCAGTGTAATTATTTTTAAAAATAATGTAGATTTCAAGTTGTTATAAATTCTACCAATTTCTGTGAGAATAGACTTTTTTATAAAAATGCATTAAAAGATTTGCCTCTGAGTAATTGTCTCCAGCACTAATGTGCCAGTGCCTGTAGTTCTGAGTTAATACAATCTTGTTTAATTTATTAGAACTCTTATGTTCTAAAAACATAAAACAGCTTATATTGATATTCTTAACATTTGAACTGAATCATTGTTTAAGCCCTTAGTGCTTTAACAGAAATGGAAGTGGCTAGATATGAAAGTATGGACAGAGTATTTCTGTCAGCTATAGGTAGTCCTTGACTTACAACCAGTTGTTTAACAGCCATTCAAAGTTAAAATGGATCCCTCAAAAGCTACTTAAAATCTGGTTTCAACATTTCAACATCACCCCCCACCCACACACACACACTATCAAATAACTGCATGTTGGTCACTCAAGAACTGGCCCACATTTACAGCCATTGGTAGTGTTCAGCAGTCACATGACTACAATTTACAACATTTTTGACAGAAACTAGCATACACTTCCAGTTTCCAACAAAAACTGGCCCATAGCAAACAGTGGGTTTGATTAACGACCACTGCATAAAGAGATAATAAAATTGGGTCAGTCACATGATGACTGCTTTACGTCATGACCTACAATCTTAATTGCCAGGGTCAATTACAGTCATTAGTCAAGGGTTTCACGTAAATCATTAGTTTAAAAAAAGGCAGAAAGCCTTTATTTCAGCCAGAGAACTGTATTACAAGGCCAATTTTTATGAACTATATAAGGTCTTTAAGCTTATGACTAATAGTAATGAAAGAAATTTATAACTCCATAATTTGTTCAAATGTTACTAATATATGTGTGTTCATATCTTACAACTACAGCAAATTTAAAGATTTTTTTCAGCCATTTCAGGAGAATATTGGAGATTTCCAGATTTTATTGCTGTTTGAAAAAAAACTTGTTTACATGAGTGCATTATGTTTTCAAATTGCTGAATTAGTCTTCTGTGCCTATGAATTGACCTGTTTCAAGATATAGTAGTGAAAATGGCTGATGCGAATCACTTTGAAACAATTTGTGACCAATTTTGATTATATTTAGAAACCAAGTTTCATATTATCCCCCCCATAGAGAAACTGTGAAGTTTATTTTTGCAATGTTACAAAAGTTATTTAATTAAAAGTGGTATTTCTATAGTATGATCACGTATTTAATTTTGATTATATATTATAACAGTAAGAGATTTTTTTTAAAAAATGCCTTGGCAATGATCCTTGCTTCAGGACTATAAATAAATAAGCAAAGAAACTTATAAATAAAAGCTGAAATCCCCTTCAAACCCCTTCACAATGAAGGAAATCATATTAGCCTTTCTATATATCCACTATGTCTTAACAATGTCAGAGGATATTATATAATTGCAATCATATGTCTTACAGCCGAGAGACGCACAAAATTGCAGTATTTTATGTTGCTGAGGGACAAGAAGATAAACACTCCATCCTGACTAACACTGGAGGAAGCCAAGCATATGAGGATTTTATAGCAGGTCTTGGTTGGGAGGTACACTTCTATCTCATCCCATTCTAATCAATTCATTTATTTTTTCAAATGTTGTGATGCTTTAATAACAGCATTTATTTAAGAATTCACATTAGAAACAATTTGAGATTTCTTTCAGTCTGATAACTATCATCTTATTTCACAAGCTGCTTATAGAACTTATAAGAGGGTGGCTAACATTCCTATCATGTGTCTGAAGCAGATTTTATTTTATTTTATTTTTGTCATATCAACAGTCTTTTTATCAGCAGAAAAAATAGGTATAACTGGGGTTTGTGATGCATGTGATTTTCTTAAAAGCCAAGTTCTCTTTGGATGGTGGAAGAAACAGGGACATGTTAGTTTCACAATTATTCTTACAATACCTGGAGATTATAGTGTAAGTTTTCATAAACATTTCAGTATTTGTGAAATTTGCCAGTTCTGTGTTTGGTGATAGGTAGACCAGCTCTGCTTTTTTAGCATCTAGAAACAACATCAAATCCTAGTTAGCACCTGTTTAGAATTGCTCTCTTTAGAAGAGCTCTGTTTATTAAGTGGAAATGTTCTTGCTGAAAGACAGATGTTTACCACTCACAGTTCCAATGTTCACTACATTGAACCTAATGATGGCTACTAAAAATGTCTGAAATGTCATGGTATAGATCAGGGATAGGCAACCTTGGCTCTTTTATGACTCGTGGACTTCAACTCCCAGAATTCCTGAGCCAGTAATGCTGGCTCAGGAATTCTGGGAATTGAAGTCCACGAGTCATAAAAGAGCCAAGGTTGCCTACCCCTGGTATAGATCATCGTTAAAATACCAATGTGAGAATACGGGTAGTCCTCAACTTAAGACCACAGTTAGGCCCAAAAGTTCTGTTGCTAGGTGAGACATTTGTTAAGTGAGTTTTGTCCCATTTTACGACCTTCCTTGCTATAAATGAATCACTGCTGTTGTTAACTTAGTAACATGGTTGTTAAGTGAATCTGGCTTCCCCATTGACTTTGCTTGTCAGAAAGTAAAAAGCTGCTCACATGACCCTGGGACATGCAACCGTCATAAATATGAGTCAGTTGCCAAGTCTGAATTTTGATCACGTGACCATGGGGATGCCGCAATGATCATAAGTGTGAAAAATGCTCATAAGTCACTTTTTTTAGTGACATAACTTTGAACGGTCACTAAATGAACTGTTGTAAGTCGAGAACTACCTGTAGTACCATTCCAATTGCCACTGGAAATAACAGTAGACGGGATTAATGTAGAACAGCTCACTTTTGGGAGTCCGTGTGCTAGGTGTGCCATCTAACCACTACAAAGCGTATGCTAGGAAGAGTTCTGTGGCAGAGTGGAATTATTATGTAGATTTAACTAGATTGGACTAATATTTGTTTAGCTTTGTGAACCCAAAATATTTGTTATCAAATAAACTACTAAATAGTCTTGATTTGGCATGGAGTCAGTAAATATTAATGGCAATGAAAAAAATACATTTTTCTCCCCTTTCAGTTCGTATCCTGTTAGACCTGAGTCCAAAAAACCTCTAATTTATATTATATAGATATTTTATGTTGTGATGGCTTTTTATTTTAGGTGAACCTAACAAATCATTGTGGTTTTATGGGAGGACTACAGAAAAACAAAAGCACTGGATTGACCACTCCATATTTTGCCACTTCAATGGTTGAAGTAATGTTTCATGTATCAACCAGAATGCCTTCTGATTCAGATGACTCCCTAACAAAAAAGGTAGGTATTCCAAAATAACCGTTCACACTCTGATTAGTGTGGTGTGGTGATTAAGTTATTGTACTAAAATCTGAGAGATTCTCAACCATGAAAGTCACTGATTAACCTTGGGCCACTGACTGTATCTCCATCGAATCCACTTGCTGAGTTATTCTGGGAAAAGATGCACACTGATAGAGGAAAGGATATTCAGTAAATCTAACAACTACAAAGCCTGGTTCATTATATGATTGGAGGCTATTTCAAAGTCCTGCCATTCCAGCATACATAGCTAACTGGGAAGAGTCACACTGGTAGGAAAGTCTGAAAGGCTATTTCCTTTCAGGTATTTTTCACTCTTCTCATTTTACAGATAATAGCCCTGTTTAAAGTGACTGGTTCAGTGTGAATCTCAGTATAGGGCATTAGGGCATTATGAAAAATATTCTACGTATCTGGCAAATAAAATCACTTGGTTACAATCTTGAGTTGAATTCTTCATTCTTCTCAATACTTTGCTACTATAGTCCATAATAATAAAAGGAAACATGAATAATGGAAAGAGTCTTAAAGAATGAGCTTGTAAAATTGTTCTGTATTTTTTGTATACAAGCAATACATGTAGTCTCATAGTGGAGTGTGGGAAAAATGTCACATCTCTATAATAGTCTACACTTTAGGTATATCCTCACCCAAGAAATAGCCCCAATTTACAAATGGTTGAAAAACAATTTAAAGCAGCTCTTTTCCAAAACCTTTGGCCCCAGTTGACTAACAGTAGGTGGCTGTAATTGTGTTTTTATTGTGAGATGTTCTTTTTGGTTTTGCTTGCATTTATTGTAAACTGCCCAGTTCTTCAGGTCTGGAATGGGTTATAAAAAGAGTTTCATTTTGAATGAGATTCACTAACCATACATGTTAGCATAGGAGAGTCTTTCAGAATAATATAATTGCAATATCTAAAATTATCAGGGTTGTTTAAAATTCTTTTTTTCCTGATCTACTTCCAACGTAGACATTTAGACATTGACTTTTGACCAAATAGATAAGGGGTGCACACTTTACCTTGAGCAATCATATCTAAAATTCATTATCATCTAACAATTACATGTATTTGTATAGGCAGCATATCCAATCAGCAACTGCCAGAGCTTTTCTAACAATCTCAAAAATAAATTGTTTTATACTATTGGTATTTCTTTTTTCATTTAAAATCCAACAAATTCCACATTAATGGCATAAAATAGGGGGAGACAGGGAATATTTGTCCTATTAAAGTGAGTGGTTAGCTATCATTAGATTCTGAACCTTCTATTCTGTACATGTATCTTCAGATGCTCTAATCCATTCCGCAGACACATTAATGAGCACTCATAGAAGTGCAATATTGGAAGAAGTGAGGCAGGTTGACCTCAGCATGGAGTTTAATACCTGTAACTGAATTATATCACCAACAGTTAGTATAGAGAAATAGCTATGCCTCTGGCAATTTTCAGATTTGTTCTATGTTCAGTCTCTAATAATTTCCTGTGTTATTATTTAACAGACTTTGTGCTCTAAAATTTTCCACTGATACCTTAAAAACTCCCATCAAACAGCCATTTTTCTCCTACAATTCAAGGTCCTATGTATTTAGATGTATAGACTGACAAACCCAGAGGTTCTAAGCAGTTTTTCATAACATGAACTTAGCGATTCTGATTGGGAGATTAGTGATGTAGCTCAGGCTGAATTACCGTATTTATTGGCGTATAACACGCACTTTTTCCCCCTGAAAATAGGGGGCAAATGATGTGTGCATGTTATACGCCGATATAAGCGCTCCGCCGCCTGGCCCCACCTTTAAGTTTTTTTCCTGAAATTTCCCTCTTAAAATGAAGGTGCGTGTTATACGCCTGTGCGTGTTATACGCCGATAAATACGGTACATGTGTTTCATCTACCTATAGTAAAGATGCCCAGATGCAGGCATCATAGCAAACTGCAGTTAAAACAAAATAAGCAAATACATTGGAGTTATTCATAGCTGTAAGAGTAAAACATCAACAAACCATGCAGAACTGAAACTCACAGTCACTCATTCTCCTCACAACTGCTTATAATTAATTTTATGCTTGGAAAAGCTCTGGGTGCGTTCTACTTCTCAGGTGGATTATAAATAATGTTGAGAGGACTTCATAGCAGCATCTGTTTTCTAGACTCATGAAATTGTCTCTACATATTATATATTTGTATAGTTTATTTTGTTCCTGTTTTCAGCTAATTTATGTACAGTGGCCTCTATCTTTATGTGCATGACAATTTCTGCTAATAATTGGTAAATCTGAACAAAGAACAAAAAGCTAAGAGATTATTAACAGCTACCTGAGACAATTAAGACTGCTATCCTGCAGTCTTTGTGCATTCCTTTTGAATTTCGATCAGATTTCTCTCAATTATTGATTCTCCATCTGTCTCTAGCTGTTACAGAAACATTCCTCTTCCTTTAAGGAGTTAGCATTTCTGTTGTTGAAATACTAATTCAATATATAGAGAAAACACTACGTATAGTCAGAGCAAAAATGGTACTGCATTGGATTGAAGTGATCCCAAATCAAAACTCCATCCCACAGCAAAACGTGATCTATCCTTGAGCTAGACTAAAGTATTTCCCCAATAAGAAGCATATTTTGAGCCATCTGAGGAAAAGAAAGATTCAAATGTGGTTCATCTTATTTCTTTCAGCAAGATCTTAGAAATATTGGAGCCTTTGACATAGAAGTACATCAACTAAAGGAGTATGATTGTCCTGTATGGCATTTAAGTGAAACACCGATTTTTCTGTATTCCACATTGTGTTCTTTGGTCCAGCAAATTTTTTTAAAAAAATTACCTTTGCTTCCAATTTGATTTTTTTTAAAAAAAAAATTGAATTCAATTGTTTTTAAAGTTTAATCATAAAATTTGCATATTTTACTGAGTGAACAAAGAGAATTTTGCTATGAAATCGGTAGGGAAAAGAAGGCAGAATGTCACGGAAACTGTTCTAAGGAACTGTGAATTTAGCTGAGAGGGGTAAAAAAATAATCTCTTGAATAGCTACTGATTACAAAGGGTATATCCTGATTACTGCTGATTGCTGAGAGTAGCTGATGGAGTGACTGCTTCCTGCTCAAGAAGCAGAAAGTGTAAGAGGAATGTAAGGCAGCCATGCTCAGGAAGAGCTCACTGGACAAATGTGTGAAGATGTAAGGAGACAGGATGGTGGGTGGGATGAAAGGTTAGGATGGTGTGGGGAGAATGGAAGGATTATATTTCTTTGCAGTCATCTGGTCATTAGCACTCTCTATGAGCTGTTGAGGTCTCTTGGGGGTTTATCTGTGTCCTCAGGGTCACCTGAATCAGGGTGCAATTGGTTGTGGAATCTTCTTGGAACTGCTGCAAGGGCTGTGTTGTAAACTGGAGATAGGTAATGTCTTATTTCTCTTATTCCACCCCCTCTGTTAAGGGAGAGGTGTTCCATTCTAACATAGATGGTTTCTTTTTACCCTTCTTTCAAACCAATGGTCCTCTCTATCCAAAATGTGAACTTTGCTGTCTTCAAAAGAGTGAGCTTTGTCTTTCAAATGCAGATGGGCCAATTGCACTCTGATTCAGGTGACCCTGAGGGCACAGATAAATCCCTAGAAAATACGGCAGAGAATGGTTACTACTGCATAATCATAATATTTATTTAATTAGTTAATTCAGTTTAGGCACCACCCAATTCCAACTGACTCTGGGCAGCACACAATACAATATAAAAAAAGCCCAGTACATATCAAAACAAGATGTTATATATACAAAGAAAAACAAAAATAACAAAGTTGCCTCCAGCAAGGGGCTCCACCCACCTCACAATCTGAAAAACCTCCTGTCATGGTTCCGACAGATAAAACCCTTCAAAAGAACTTCGAGGCATTGTTTTCCTTAAATAATCTTTTATTCGGGAAACAAAGTATCGGCACTACATAGCTGAGCCCAAAAACCAAATTCCCCTCCCCTGGATACAAAGTAACAACATACAATTCCCACCCCCAATAAACAGTCATAAAGCATATTCCCCAATTAGCTTAAAGCACGGGTTTTCTCCTCAGCTGTCCAGCCCACCAAAACGTTATCAGCTCAGGACCCAGCTTGTCCTTGGGTTCCCATGGCAGAGTTATTATTATGGCTAACTGAGCTCGCATCCCAAATCCCGCTCCCTGCACCAACTAATTCTAAGAGTAAGAAAAAGGGAAAAGAGAAAATGGCTGCATTTTCATCTGTTGTCAAAGCAAGAACATCTGATGTTAGCAGTGTTGACACCTCCAGATCTTCAAAGTTTCCTGGAATGCCAACTGGGTGGGGACCTTGTGGATTTCAGGGGGAGGGATCTCTGCCAAATATCATGCACCATTTACTTTTTGTAGCCCATTGCGTAATTTAAATAAAAATAAGTGCAAATTTTACATGCAGAAAAAGTAAGTGCATCCTATATTTATCCCTGTCTCAAATACCTAAAGTTAGAATCAGGTACAGATGATTAGAACATTTTTAGAGAAAATCTGGGAGAACCTATCTAATCAATTTAATCCTCAGACATTTAATTTGCTCTTTGTTGTTGAAGTGTGCGGTGTCATCATGCTTATGTCAAAAGAACTCTCTGAAGCTTTCAGAAAAAAGGGTATAAATTCCTATAAGTCTGGGAAGGGATTTAAAAAAGTGACCAAGCAATTAGATATCAAATTCCGCTGTACAGAACATCATCTGCAAATGGAGATTTCAGACAACCGCCAACTTACCTGTGGCAGGCCATACCAGCAGGTTCAGTCAGAGAACAGAATACACAGTGCTAAAAAATCCCCTAATGTCATCATATAACCTACAAAGAATTCTTACCACTATTGATGTTAAAGTGTATGAGTCTACCAAAAGAAAGAAACTACACATGGGAGGTGTCCCAGAAGGAAGGAATTGTCCTGAAGGAACATCAGGGAAAGACTAAAATTTGTTCATGAACACCTAGGCAAACACCAGGACTTCTGGAACATGTGTTCTGGACAGAAAGGCAAATATAGAGTTATTTAGTTTAGAAACACGTTTGGTAAAAAAAAAAAAAAGACAGTATTTCACCAGAAGAATGTGATACCAACTGCAAAGCATGGTAGTAGAAATGTTATGGTTTGCTTTGCTGCATTAAGGCCTAGGCAGCTCACCTCATAAAATCCACTATGAATTCTTCATTGTATAAGAGTGCCTGAGGATAATGTGAAATCGTCTATCAGAAGATCAAAATTCAATCGAAAATCTTTCAACTTGGCAGTGATCCTCAGCATTTCACTAAATCCACCAAGGAATCGCTAAAAAGAAACCAAGGATTTGGGAGTGGCCAGGTCAGATCTAAATCCCATCATGAGGCTATAAAGTGATTTGAAACTTAAAACATCACACAGCTGAAAAAACAGCCTGGACAGAAGATTAGGAAAAAATTCTTCCCAGCCAATATCTGAGACTGGTAGACAGTTACAAGGAACTGATGTTATTTCTACCAACGAGGGCAATGCCAAGGATGCATTTATTTTTTTCAGAGAAGGAAATAATGTATCTGTTATTTTTTGTTGAATAAATGATTACAAAGTCCATTTTTCATGATTTTTTGTTCAATTGCTTTATATATTGTTGGAATGAAGAGAAATTATATGTCCACATATGTTAAAAAAATCTATATGAGATATACTTCCTTTTTATATATTTGTACTTCCTTTAGTTTTTTGCCTCACTGTTTTTACTCCTATTCTGTACTCTGCATATCATTGTTTATGTTGAAAGAGCATTGCATCATGGGTACATTTGGACATATCAGTGTTGAGAGTACATTTTCCTTTTCCCCTTTTTTAAAGAAAAAAGGTTAACAATTTAAATAGGGAAGGATTGGTAAAAAGTTAAGTGAGTAACAAAAGCAATCCTAAACAAAAGCAACTAGCCTCAAGAAATTATAATGTCCTCATCTCTTTAGATCAGTGGGTTCTACACATTAGTGATAATTTTGGCAAGAGTTCAAGGGTTAATGTAATAGATAAATAAAAGGAAATTGAGCCCTGCATTATTTCACTTGTCTTCTCTTTCCAAAACTAACTTACTTAATTTTTTTAAAGTAAATACTTGAATTCTTCCTGCCAGTGTTCTTTGCTTTTACTATCGTTTATTACTTCAATTATACTTGGTATCACTTAGAATGATCTGCCATTTGGAAATCTCAGTGTAGCCTGCAGCTTAGTATTAACTCTGGCTGGTATTGTAACATATACAGCATATGACATTAATGTATCAAAATTAAATTTGATCGTCCCTTCTGGTTATATTTATTTCACATTTCTTTTGTATTCAGTTAACGTAAACTTATTATGAAAGCTGACACATGATGAGGCTATAAAGGAAGAATGTTTTCAACTATTTCAATTTTTTTTAATGAAATTTCGGATATCTCTGCTTTTCCAGTGCTTAATTTTTTTCCCCCATGCCTTAGTAGAAATTGTAACCTGATGCTGTAACTATAGAAATATTTTTAACTGATCGTGTTGGTTTACGGCAGTTTTGTCTACCAAAACAAAAACCTTATGTTAAAAAGTTGTTCATTTAAGCAGAGTTATAAATAATAAAAAGAAAAGTCATAAAAATAGTTAATAATAACTGTTGTAGTAGCACCATTATATTCTAGGGATCAGTCTGGTAGTTTACTAAGATAATTTCCTATATTTATTTATTCATCATGTGTATATAGCCACCCATCTCACACATGTTACTCTGGGCAGGGTACAATAAAATAAATCATAAAGCAGTGTTTCTTAAAAAGACTGGGAGAAAGCATTTTCATATTATATGCAATGTTGCCATCTTGAATTGAAATGTTTCTTTAAAACTTCTTGAGAACTGATTAATGTATTATATAGGAACTACTATCCCAAAGATGCTTTCTTTCAAAAGGCAACTGGACTTTCCTGTTTTGTTAGAAGATGTTTTGCTTCTCATCCAAGAAGCTTCTTCAGTTTTGACTGAATGGTAGAGAATGGAAGGATTTATATTCATAAAGTCATGAAGAACTGAAGAAGCGAAACGTCTCCTAGCAAAACAAGAAAGTCTAGTTGCCCTTTGAGGACAACCATGACCTGGATGACTGAGACTCTCCATAGACATTTAGGAACTGCTGTGTTATTTCTCTTGTTTCAGCTTAGGCATTTAGGAAATGATGAAGTTCACATTGTCTGGTCAGAACATACTCGAGACTATCGAAGAGGAATCATTCCTACAGAATTTGGAGATGTACTTATTGTTATATATCCAATGAAAAATTACATGTTCAGTATTCAAATTATGAAAAAACCTGAGGTATGTTCTACCAATTCATATTCAGCTAAGATGTTTAGAAAACGATGTTCACATTGTCTAGTCAAAGCATAATATGGATTTCAGAAGAAAAAAATCATTTTTATAGAATATGGTTATTGCTATACATTCAGTGAAAAATTAGTATGTTCAGTATTCAGAGTGTGAAAAAATAATGATTTATGCTATGTCCATCAATATGGGATGAGGTCTTGTGCTGGTTGCTAAGTTGAACATCTTGAAGACTTCAGCACAGATTTCAACAAATCACCTGGGCTAGTATTGTTTTTGTAATTCAATAGCTGCAGTTCGACAATAGCTATAGATAACCCTGGATCAGAGCATATATTAGTGGGCTTTTGTAGCATCTGCCCTTGGAGCACCATCTCATCTGAGAGTTCTGGCCCTCCCCCCCCCACCTTTAAAACTTGGGTCTATTTCCAGATCTGAGTGAGAATGGGTTGTAGACCCCTTGTGGGGTGTTTTAGTTATTTATTTCATGGTTTATTTCATGGTTGTTATTTTTTTCCAGAGCTTCCTTTGGATTATATATTCTGTGTTTTAATTGTTTTTATTATTGTAAATTGTATATTATATAATAATATTTCAATGGCATGCTTAAAACCATTACGTCTTTTAAACATATAGTTATATTTTTATATTAATTGCATTTATCAATTAATTGTATGTTAAGGTGTCCACAAACTATTTATGTTTTTTCATAAACAACAATATCTCCGCAGCAAATTTGCAACCTGTACAGCCTTTCTTATATTTTAGCCTTTAGGAGAAATGTTTCGTGACATTATTGGGTGTATCAGATTAAGCTTAAAATACATTTAAATATAAGTAATTATTGAAGCAGTTATTAATATAGCAAAGAATTCTCTCTTTTTGAAAATGTCAGATGATCATATTGGCATCAAGAAACAGTCTTCTACCATATTTTAAATAACATGATTAATGTGAGGTGTAAACATTTGTTAAAGCTGATTACTAATTGTTATAGAAATTTAATGGCTGAATTTCTGAACTTTTTGAATTCAGGTCCCATTCTTTGGTCCATTGTTTGATGGTGCTATTGTGAATGGAAAAATTCTTCCTATTATGGTCCGAGCAACAGCTATAAATGCAAGCAGAGCTCTGAAATCGCTCATTCCATTATACCAAAATTTGTATCCTTTAACAAAAAGAAAACACTTGGAAGCAAGCTCAGCTGAGCATAGAGTAATTAATCATGCCTAGGACTATATGATATCTTTGACTGATATCCGGGGTTTCTATAAATTCATTTTTGAAAATCTCAGGATAATATTTATTAAAACAAATTGCAAGAATAAAGTGAGATGGTAGAAAAGCTTGGCTCCAACATGATTATTTTATTGAGTTCCAAATTTTTATTAGTTTATCCAAATATAAAACAGAAAAAATGAAAATAGTAGGAAAATAGGGGAGGAAAAAGTGTAGAGGAAAAAGAAAGAAAAGTGTTGACTTCAGATTCTTTTTAGCATAGTGGAATAAATACAGCCTCAACTTTACATTTACATAATAATATATACTAGCCATTTCTATAACACCAAAGCTATCTAATCAGCAAAACCCAAAGTCAAAGTTTCATTTTTTCTACCTTAAGCACAAAGTCCAGAAGCGGATTCCAAGTGGAAATAAAGTTAACTTGATTAAGTAGATATTTAAAATACTTAATTTTGAGTGATTTCAGAACAATTAAAATTGTTTGTAAAGATATATTGTTCTAAACTTACTCAACTTTAAATTACCTGAGAGAACCTTTTTTGAGTGTAAGACAACTCATAAATAATTTTCAAAATCAATCGCAAAGGCTACTACTTTCACATATGTAGTATAAATGATGTTAGCATATATTTCTGCAGTGTTAAATTCCATTAATTGTAATAGTAAGTGAGTTGCTACTTTTGAGCTAGCCTCTCTTTTTCAGTGATATTTGTTTGTTTATTAGACATAATTATTTGTAGTGAACAGGTTTGTGCTATTTTATTGTTTGGTTACTAGTGGAAATTATTTTAATTACAAGCTTGGTTGGATATAGTGTAATGTGTTAAGGTAAATCATGCCTCTTTTGGACACTTCCTGTGGAGTTGAAACCAGTATTTGAAACTTTTTTAAAAGTTAGATTTAATTATATGTACTTAATTTAAAATCTATACCTGTTTATGTTGATTAAATACAATTTGAATTTTAAGTCTGTGTAAGAAGTTAAAAATATGCATTTTAAATTACACTTATCTAAAAGATCTTTTTAGCAAGTATCTGGAAGATCATTTGTAATACATATGATAGGTGACAATAATAAGTCTTTGAATATCAAAATTCTAACAAATTTACTTAATTATATGATCATAATTATATAGCATTGTCAGCTACTGTATATTCCATTCACTAAATAGTCCTGAGATTCCAAAGCACATATTGTGAAATTTGTATCCATTAAAAATAGTCTGGGACTGCAGCATGTCTTGGCTAACTATATATCAAATGTTGTTCAGTAAATTACAAGTGTATTGATTGGCATATGCTGCCTAAATCAATTGTTCTGACAGCCAAAATTACAGTAATCTGTCAGTATTGATGACTGTCTTTCAGAGTTTGGTACCTTTCCTTCATTTGTCTTTTCTTACTTGTTTCTGAAGTGCATTTTCTTGTAAGCATCTAGTATTGTCGTGGTAGGTACTTGATGGTCCTTTTTTGTCCCTTGAAACCAACTTATGGGCTTGATCATGCAATTAGAGATAAAAGACAGCACTGGGGAGCATGGGTAGGCACTATTTTGCCTAACAATTGGGTTGTGAGTGTAGTTTAGGCTTGTTATCAGTCATTTATTAATTAGATGTTGAGAGAGTATGGTTTGGTTGTATTTTTATGGTGAGGGAGGTAAAGAGTAATTCCAAAGCATCACTTTAAATACCTTTGATTTTAGACATTGTAAATTCAATAGACATCTGTAATTAATTTAAACTTTTCTTTTAACAATTTTAATATAGAACAATGTAGATTATTCACAGATCTTCATTTTAGAAATTTAAAGATTTTTTTTTACATTATGCATCTGTATTTGTGTGCTTACCTAAGATCATACTGAAAATGTGTTATATCATTTTTCTGCTAATTACCCAGCCTTTTCTAATCTGTGTTGATTTGCACTAAACATAGAGATCAACTTGGGGGGAGTTTAATAAGTAACTGAATGAATCCCACTAAACAAACAACTTTCTGTTCTTTCTGTCTGACAGTCTTGACAAATTTGTGAGTGAATAAAACATAAATGAAATTAATATTAGGGTATACTTATCTATGTTTGCCATTAATTCTTTTATTTTAACATTTTAATCATTTTAATGATTTAAATATACAATTTTGTATATTTGTGACATCGATTTTATTTTTACTTTGGAGAAAATGTGCTTATTATATGAAGAATTGCTAAAATCACTGTACTATTATACTACTTTAAACTAACATTTTCTTAATAATGTATATTCTACACATAGTAACTACACAATTTTTGGCATAATTTTAATAATCCAGAATGTGTATTGGGGATAAGTCTTATGTTTAATTAAAACACAAGTGAAGGAAAGAAGGATTTATACTGAATCTTCCCTTAATACTACCTCTGGTAGAATGAACTCTTGAAAAGTTTTTTTAAAAAAGCTGAAATTATGAGAATGTGAATGTGTTCATTTTTTAAGAAATAGGATAAAGGTCATACATTATCCATCTCATTTAGAGTGCTTCTACTTATTACCAGTATGGATTTTAAAAACCCTGTTGCCAAGCCACGGTTCCTATCCATCTGTTCTTGCTGTTGTGAAAAGGTTCAATTTTCAGCAAAACCATGCATTTCACAGAAGGTTTGTGAGGTGAAATTTCACAGAAGACATGATGGATCTTGATTCTTAGTGATAAGCTAGCAGGGTTGGCATATGGTTCTGCATGATATGGAGGCTTGGGTTCCTTTGCTTTACTTTTGTGGTGTGGAGCTGATAAAAACTGGCTCTGTATTGTTTCACTGGACACCAATCATAGGCAACAGGAACTGCCCATTTTAATTCTCAGTGGGAAGGAAACCCAGGCACAGTTCACAATAGCACTATTGTCATGTTGCAAACTACTCTGAACAGCTTGACAGCTTTTAAAGGAGGGGGAGAGAAGTGTTGCTTTTCAAATTGGTGCTCAAAAGAGTGATGGGAAAAACATCACTGATATATTAACATTCTTTTTCTATAATATTATCAGTTTATAATAATAAACAGTTGCCTGGTAAGGCTTTATAAAAACTATATATATAGGAATGGCAATATAAAAAATCAGGAGTTATCAAGCCTCTGAGTGGAACAAACTTTAGTTTAAGAATTTCTAATTTGTGAAGATATACAATCTGCTATAGTTTATACAGATCCATGAGCAAAAATATAATTTAGAAGACTACTACTCAATAAATCGATCTTCCTCATCCAGTTCTTCACTTTAGTTTCCTTGGTGGTAATTGTAGTCTTATACAGTTTGGTGGAGGCTGACCTAAGTAACTAAACATTTCATTTAATGCTATGAATCAGATTGTATATTCCTATTCTTCAAAATTCAGAAAAGAAATTCCATTAATCTTCAAAGAAATATATTCTAGGGAGTCATATTTTAATGTATTGAAAGGAGAAAGGCAAAGAGATTGGTAAGTCTTAATGTTTTAGCCTTCAGTATCTATACTCCCTTCAGTGAGACAAGAGAAGTCCTGATTGACAAAATACATAAAAATGAGAGTTGGAATTTAAAAAGTAGATATTTCTGGTGGCAGAAGCCCCAAAGTCCTAGAGTGACTGTCTTGAATATGAATAAATGGTACAATTCTTTTCTTTGCTGATTTAGAATATTTTATTACTTTTTAGGGTATAGAAGAGTTGAGTAATTGTCTCTAGCATTCAGATTCAGTCAATTGTCTGCCTTTAGCAACATTCATTTCCAAAAATATCATCTACTGAGAGAATGTGTCAAATTCGAGAGCCTTGTATAAGTGATGGCTAGTTACAATTTGCCATTGATATTTACCAGTGTTATAGCATCATTCTGATGAAAAGCATCCACAGTTGTTTGGGATAATTTGTCTACCAGAATTCTGCAAAATGGCTGCTTGAGCATCATTGATACCTTTACTAGAACCCAGTGTCCCATAGGCTCATCAAATGCTCCTTGATACTGTGGATAAATGATCATTTCAGGAACCACTCAATTCATGTTACTGTTTCCTATTTATATATACTATTCCCGTTCAGATAAAAATATTAATATCCATGACAGGTCTTAATTTTATGTTTTTTTCTTAGCCATCTTTATTGTCCATTCTCTCTAAGCCAGATATCCAGTGATCAGGATTGTCTCCTAAGCTTGTAGATACCCTTCTGAGTCAACATGCAGAGCTTTTAATAGTAATAGTTGGGTTGTTATGGCTCTTAAGCAGTCTTTGAACTTGAGAGCCATAACATCTTGAAAGTGAAGAGTGGATTTTAAAGACCCCTATTTTTTTTTCCCACTGTAAGGTCAAGGCCGGACTTCTCCATGCCGGCTACTGAGCCACCATCACTAATGTAGCTTTGTTGTCTTCTCCATGAAAGACAAGAGCCACTTTGGTGTAATAGTGAAGATACTGGATTAGAAACCACAATACTGTGAGTTCTAGTCCCATTTTAGACATGAAAGCCAGCTATGTGGCCTTTGGCCAGTCACTCTCACCTCACAAGGTTGTTGTTATGGTAGGAAAAATAGGAGGAAGGAGTATTAGGTATATTTGGCAGCCTGAGCTGTTTATAAAAATAATAAAGGCATGATAAAAAATATCTAGAACAAAACAGTTGCAAGTTAGCTATCATAGGAGGAAGTTGTAGTTCAAAATTTGCTTCATTAAGTTCTATCTGAAATAACATTAGGCACTTAGTATTCAATAGTCCAAAGACCATATTTTTTCTCAGGACCTAAGAAAAATATGAATTAATTCCTGGCACACATGGGTACCAAAATGTTTCTCTATTGCCTAGATTTTCAGTAGAAGTTGAATGGTTTGCAATTCAATAGAAGATGAATGGTTTGCAATACAGGTAGTCATTGACTTACGAACAGACACTTAGCAACCATTTGAAATTATGACAAACCTCTCCAAGGCTACTTACAACCCGGATTCAAAGTTACAACAGCTAGGCCCCACCAACCCTTCATTGTGGTCACATGATTGCATTTTGAACACTTGGCACTTGTTTGCAACATCCTGCTGTTTATGAAGTTTATTGTCAGAAACTAGCATTTACTTCTGGTTTCCAGCAAAAAACGCCCATTACAGAAAATGGATTTGCTTAATGACCGCAACATTTGCTTTACAACAGGCATGCTCACTTAATGACTGCAGCAAAAAACTGGTTATAGGTTCGCTTCCAGGTCCAATTCAATGTGCTATTTTGCCTTTTAAAATCTTTGATGGCATGGGGCTGGGTTATCTGAGGGGCCACCTCTCCCTGATTACATCTGCTCATCAGTGGAGATACAGACATTTTGTTGATTGAGCGTTCTGGTATGTATTTTACCCTAGAGCCTGTCTGGCCTTTCTGATCCTGGAGTCAATTTCTTTGTCCAAAGACTTATCGCTATTGCTACCCAAATAAAAACTGTTGACTTCTCATCTTCAGAGGACCTCCTGCATCAAGGCAAGATATTTTTTAAAAAGTAATTGTTCACGAAAAGCAGGAGATTTTTTTAGAAATCTGCTGACTCAAGCATGTAGGATCAGTTTCATTTTTTTTACTAGAACTACATTATTCACCAATTAATGTATCATATTTACTCTTAATATTTTGTTTAGGCAATCAGAACTGAAAATGGTCTGCACAAAATTCTATATCTAATGCAGCCTTTTGGGGTTGATCAGTATAATTTACAATGTAGAAAAGTCAATTTGCTGTTATTAAACATGAGTCAGATTGTAGCTGCCTACCAAATTATAAAACAATTTCAGAGAATCTTTTTTCAGAGAAAAACGGTATGTGGGCAACAAATACAAAGAGCTTCTTGGAATTTCATGGACTTTGTTTTTAAACAATGTCCAGTCAGTATGCTGCATATATTTCATAGCTTGTGACATATGGGTAACTGTATGCTGAATTGCCAGGTGGTCTTTAGTTAGACTAAGGATACTAGCTGGAGCATGCTTGGAGTAAAATTAGGCTGCAGTTGTTGTAAAATGTGCCAGAACTGACAAGTATTGTATCTTTAACATTAACAGAGAAAGCAGCACATTACTATGTTGGATGATCTTGTCTTGTCTCTATCTTACTAAAAAATCATTGTATAACAGCAGTGCTTCCCAAACCTGGATAAATTACCCAAAATTGGGTAAGGGTGTTTTTTCTTTGGGTAATGACACAAAACCATTATCCAGTCACAATAGGAACACTTGAATTGACTTAAAGTGTTTTACCTACATTGGGTAAAAAGAACTTTCTGATAAGTGGTTTTGGATAATGAAGGGAAAAAAATTGGAAGCACCATATAAAAACTTTGGTTGATTGAAGGTGGGAAGTGGAGATCAATATCCATGGGCCCATCTGTTGCCAAACATAGCATATGGAAGATAGCAGTTAGGATAATAGTAAAGGAACATAATAAATAAATTGAATGAAAACAATATTATTTATGAAATCAGAAAGCCTCTAATCTTATGGAATGGAATTGATGAATGCATACATGGAATAAGGATAAATATTTAATTATGAATGAAAGAGCTAAAATTTATGACAGAAAGTATGTATTGTTCTGATTTCATCAAGTGGGAACATATAAGCTCATAGTTGTCACATAATATGTTCCAGTGAATGTGATAAGAGTGCTGTAAAACGAGTCTAAGAAGTTATAAATATGAGAATGTCAAAAAAAATAAGATTGTTTATGACTGGTGAAATGGTACGATGTGAATCTGAACTGTTTATAGAGTTCTTGTTCAATATGTGCAAAGACTATTTCTGAGCTTGACGATTAAAATTATTGTTATTTTAACCAAAGAGAACTATATCAAAAGTGAATGAAGAAATTGCAGGGGGATTAGTTTGTTAAATCTGCCTGAGAAGATGTTTGGCAGAACTCTTATTGAAGTGGTTCAAGAGCTGATAATTATAATTTGGGAAATGCAGTGCAGCTTTATGTTTGACCAAGGGTATGTAAATCAGATGTTTGTTCCTGAGCAGGTCATGTCATCTACACATATATGAATGTGTTATAGAAAATACTAAAATTGTAGATTTAGAGCAAGTGAATAAGGAAGTGTTTTGCATAAATCATGGAGTTGGGAATGCAAGAGTAATGTATGATGGAAATAAACATGCAGTGAATAAATGGGATGCTGACTAATTCATTTGACATTGAGTAAGAGGTAAGAGAAGGACTTGCAATGTCTATTCTGCTATTGAATGCATTTTTCAATTAATGTATAAGAAATGCTTGTAATGATATTACAGGTGTATTGTTTGGGAATTCCATGAATGTGAGTGCAGCCAATTCCATGTTGTTAGCTGACAATCTGAATGGTTTGCAGCAAATGTTAGATCAGTGGTTCTCAACCTGTGGGTCGGGACCCCATTTGGGGTCGATTGACCATTTCATGGGGGTCGCCAAGCAAGGCTGTCCGCCATTTTTTTTGTCCGCCATTTTTTTCCCCTTTTCCAGCGGGTGCCTTACCTCCCTTGGGCTGGGCCAGCTGGTGGTCGGCCTGCTCCGTCTCTGCCGCTTGCCAGCTACGCCTCGGCCGGCGCAGTGGGTGGAACCACGCATGCGCGGCGCTCCCGGGCAGGGAAAGTCCTCAACTTACGACCGGTTGGGTAGTCCTCGACTTACGACCGGTTTAGTCCTCGACTTATGACCGGTTTAGTCCTCGACTTACGACCGGTTGGGGTCGCGGCATTAAAAAGGTTGAGAACCACTGTGTTAGATAGATTGTCCAATGCAGTGAGGAGTATGAATTTAATGTTAATAGATTTAGGACAAAAATATTATTTGGCAGGGAAAATAAAGCATCTATTTGAAAATGGCAAAAAAACATTTAGATAATTTTGTGGTTAATATATGATCAGTTGCAACACATGAATGTTTGTTTAAAAATCATGCTTCTGCCCTCATTTGAGAGTTGAGTGTGCCAGGGGAAACAGTAAAGTATACATAATGGAAATTGGTTGTTTAAGAAGGTGGGTAAAAGCGGGGAAGGGAATGAGTGGAGAAAGAGATTGAGTCAAGAATGAAAGGGTGTTGTGACTAGTAGGTTGACATGGATGATTTGGTCATATAGAGATAATGAATGAGTATTGAATTGCAAAGCAGCTGCATGAAGCAAGAGGGAATGAATCAAAAGGATTTGTAAGACTAAGAAAGTGGTATTCTTTGAATGGAGCTGGTGAGATCCTCAGAGATGCAAGTTTAAACGAAAAACACCATATGAAGGAAAACAATACAATTGATAATCATATGACTTCCTTTTCTTTAATAATTTACTCTACTATTCATTTTAAAAGTAGATAAGTATAGGATGGCATATTAATACTTAAACAAGTAAGTTGGAACTGATAGGATAGAGTGGGTTTTCCTCAGGGAACGCAAGTGTATGGGCACAGTTCTGTGATTCTCTTCAGTTTTTTCAGTTAACATAAAAACAAAGGAAAACCAAGCCACTCATGCACTTGATTGATTAAAACGTATAAGAGATCAAACTAGAATTTCTGCTTATATTATTGAGAAAATATATTACTACTATATTTCATAATAGTAATTCATTGAATGCCCATTCTTCCGCTTACCACAGGGGTAGATTATATTTAAGTCAAGATTAATGGATAGATTTTGATGTTAAAATCCAGTCTCTTGACCTGCCATTCCCTAGAGGCATATAATGCATTAGCTTAAACCAATATGCAGCTTATCAAAGATACTGTGACACAGTCTTAAATGATGGTTTACTGTGCAAAATTACTGCTTTCTCTGATAATAAAATCACTATTTTGTATTCTTGATCATTGCAATATTAAATAGAAATATAATCAAATTATTGCACATTTAGATACAGATAGCCCTTAAGTAATTGTGCACTGTAAAATTTCTGTATTTATTTTTCTTCATGAAGTCTGTCAGTGTGCATGTTCAGTAAAATAGGACACTTAGCTTTATTTAGCTGAAGTAAAACTCTTAGAATCATAGAATCACAGGGCTGGAAGGGACCTGGGAAGTCTTCTAATCCAACCTCCTACCTATGGCAGGAGACTTTATATCAAACCAGACAAATGGTTGTCCAATTTTTTTCTCGGAAACTTCCAGCGATGGTACACTGACTACTCCGGGAGGCAAGCTATTCCATTAGTTAATTGTTCTCAATGCCAGGAAGTTTCACCTTTGTTCCAGATTGGATCTCTCTTTAATCAGCTTCCACCCATTACTTCTTGTCCTGCCCTCGGGAGCTCTGGAGAGTAAGTCAACCTCATCTCTTCTTATGTACCGGAAGACAGCTATCATGTCACCCCTAATTCTTCTCTTCATTAGAGTGACATACCTAGTTCCCTTAACTGTTCCTCATATATCTTCTTTTTCCAATTTCAGCTTTTCCCTCCTTTTAACTCACCAAAAAATTCCCCTTTCACGTTTTTTATTCTATCTGTAATGATGATATCGCCTCTGTCTCTTCCCTGGGCCAAGCACAGGGAGTGGAAAGGAATTAAATTCCTCATGGGCTTTAATGGGGCTCGGTTGGGCCCATCTAGATGAAGAAGAAAAAGAAAGTAACACTTTCCTTGCTGAGGAAAAGACAGATAGCCTCCAGTACTTCCATTCTGTTGCCAGAATTTCAGGCATGGCAAGGATTATATAGGCAGCATTTAGGAGTTGTGTAGCTATCTCTTCCTGAGAGCTTTCGTGTTTATTTGATCATCTTTGAATCTGTTACTATGACTATGACTGCTGCTACTAAAGATCTCTTATTTTCAAGTTCAGACCAACTCTTAACAAGATTTAACATCTGTAGCTATTTTCTAACTACTAACCCACCTATATCAGTATATAGAGCGTTTTGCATAGAAGATACAGCCTGCAAGTCAATTCCCAAAAGCATATCCTTAGTCAAGAAGACTTCATAACAGATTGTTTTTGTAGTTAATATGTATATAGTCTAATAATAGTACGAAATCAGAAGAGTATGGAATACAGTTACATCGACTTTGGCTACCATTGTTATGTGCTCCTGGCTACTTTCCTTCGTGACCAGAGGCAAGCTCGCCTGACCAATAACCAGCCAAGACACAGTGAAGGCCTTTTGTTACGTTTATTGCAGTGGTTCTCAACCTTTTTAATGCCGCGACCCCAACCGGTCGTAAGTCGAGGACTAAACCGGTCATAAGTCGAGGACTAAACCGGTCGTAAGTCGAGGACTACCCAACCGGTCGTAAGTCGAGGACTTTCCCTGCCCGGGAGCGCCGCACATGCGTGGTTCCACCCCCTGCGCCGGCCGAGGAGTAGCTGGCAAGTGGCAGAGACGGAGCAGGCCGACCACCAGCTGGCCCAGCCCAAGGGAGGTAAGGCACCCGCTGGAAAAGGGGAAAAAAAATGGCGGACAAAAAAAATGGCGGACAGCCTTGCTTGGCGACCCCCGTGAAATGGTCGATCGACCCCAAATGGGGTCCCGACCCACAGGTTGAGAACCACTGGTTTATTGCAATAAGCGGGGAGAGAAGCTATCAAAACTTGGTTCTCTCCAAAGTTTTAACCCAAAATATCTCCTTCTTTTATTCATCCCTATCACCGGCCGCTACATCCCTCCTCTTTCCCCATTGGCTGAGGTAGTATGAGGTTACACTCTTTCCGACCGCCTATACACATTTCCTGATAACATATTAAATCATATTCACATATACAATAAGAATAAGAAAAATTAGACATTTAAATTATTTTAAACTCAGTAGATATTTATGTCCCCATTTTAAACAATAAGTTCTTTTCCTGCTTTTCAATTCAGTGTGCCTTTTCTCTTATCTTATTCGGCTTATTTTCCTATTCTCCAGCCTGTCTTTTCCTGGCTAGCCATTTCCTTTTACAAATATATATATAGATTTTTATGGCTTCTCTTCTTCCTTTCTCAGACCCAGCTATTTTTGCCTATATGGTTTATCTTACTTCCTTTATGTTATATGTTATCTTTTCCTGACTCTCACCATTTGTAGGTTTAACTGACTCTGAAGATTTATCATATTGATGCATATTTATCACATGATATGGTTTAAAGAAAGTGCTGTTTTGGTCTGTCATCTGAGCTTTTCTGAAATGATTAAGACAATTCATACAGATTGGCCAGGACTTACAGATTTTACCCCATTTCTTCTAGATAATTGAAAGGACAATTTATATTTTGTTATTTTCTGTGCCTTCATCTTTGTAAGAAAAGATAATGCTATCCTTCAATAGTAGCAGTTCTGATGATGAAGATCTATCTTTGCAACCTCTTTACTCAAACTGCAAGCATTGAAAACAAACTTTGCTTCACTTTTGTCCTCTCTGTATCTATGCACTACATATAATAAAATAAACCTTAAAAGGGTTTCATTTAGAGACCCCTGAAACAGGAACATTTTGAAAGCAGGTAGGTGTCTCCACCCTGCTTTTCATAAAGCATTAAATCCATTCAAACAGACTTTTAAAAACAGCTTGTTTTGATAGCAGGCTGTTCTCCTGTGGGCCTTCAGCCTTTGCTTCCTGGCAGCACCTTTGGTGCGAAAAGAGAGTGCTCAATTGGGAGACTATCAGTGCCAGCATGCATAGAGTGATAAGTTAACATACCACTGGGAATTTCTGGGGCCCACCAAGATACTTCACTTCTAATGTGCTAACAAGCTCATTTTTCTACCTCTTGCCTCTTCAGTTATTTTTTTTCTCAGAAGAGCTTAAAAGTTGAGTGCATCAGGCATAATGAAAAGCTCTGTAGGAGGGAGAAGCAATAACCCAATTTTTCCCTTTTCAGCCAAATAGAAAATTAGTTTCTGGTAATACACAAAGGCCAGTATTTTTCGTGCAAGGGGCACTGCTGTGAATCAAAGGACTCTATTAACTGCAGAAAATTCAGCAGCTGTGAATCTCCCCCAATGGAAAAAGTGCTTTTCAACAAGTTGTGAGATATGTAGTATTATTTAGACTTGAGCCATCAGTTTCATCCTCTACCATTTATATACAGCCTCTTAAAAACAGTACTATATTACTCTTCTGTGTTAAAGCTTAATCTTGTGTATGTCCCACAACCTAAGAAGCTCCACAACAAGGGGGTGTTCTATTTCTCCTTGTTCTACTACTTATGATATTAGTTGTGATGATTTCAAGAAAGAAAATTGATTTGTATTCTAATTTTGTGAAGACAGTTGAGCCAAAGCAACATCTAAATATAGTAATCAGGATTATTATTGCTTTTTGTGATTCAAAACACATTTCTCTGTCCACGTTTTCTATATATAATTAAAGTAATGATCACTGCAGAATCCAGTTAATTATTTAAATATAAAGGTTAAGGTGGAGGGTTCAGTGTTTATTGTTCTTTAAATTTCCACTTGCAGTCATGAGAAAAATCTTTGCTAGTCTGAATATTAGTGATGGATAAAACCATAATACTTCAAAAGAAAAAGTAAGGTAAATTGTTATTTCCCCATTTCTAATAAATTATTTGACGGAATAATGTTTTGCAACTGAGGTAATAAAAGCAAAAATAAAAAGGAAATATATGAATAAATAAAGACTTACTCATTTGATGCAGGAGAGAGGATAGTGAAGAGATATTTGGCTGTTTTTCTGTGGTGGATGATACAAAGATATAAAAAAAGTACCCTCCAGGATTGAAGATACATTGATAAACATCAAGTTGGTTGGCTGTAACTGTACAATGAATTCAGCCCTTGAGGTTATGGTTTAGGAATATGTACATTTAGTTTTTGAAGGTCCCAAAGACAAGGAATGTGTTCTGTATTTTGAGATGAAAATTTTAAGAAAAATTGTCCATATCAGACATCCTTTGGTTTGCAAA
>NW_015388562.1:42927-97334 GCF_001527695.2 Protobothrops mucrosquamatus
TGGGTGGGTGGATGGGCCTTTTGAAGTGTGACTATAGAAAGTACTTTGAATATAACATGTGTGAGTCATTGCAATATAGTTTCTGTTTCTTGACTTAAGTAGATTTAAGAAAAGTGGTTCTGTGTTCTACCAAAAGATCTCAAAAAGAACAGGAATTGGATTCCAATATCCTTCAGTGCATGTATTAGCATATAATCATTTCCAGCAAGTCAAATTTATTTTCCCGTGAAAATTCCACTAGGCTGATTTTCACTTGTTTCACTTGCACATTTTAAAACAGGGCTGCAAATAGTTTTATTCTATTAGAAGAATAAATTTGAATGATGTTAAGCATCACTTTGCATATAAAATAAAATAAAATACAGACTGGCAAAGATTTCCTGATCCAATGAATATAGCAAGACAACTTTTGCAAGTTGCATGCGAACTGATTCTAAGTTCACTAAAGCAGCCTATAACACCAAAGCAGCATGATATTTTTTTCTTGATAATTGTATGTTGCTGCCTGCTGTTTTACATTTTGACAGCCATTTCCATAGCTGCTTTCATGAACACTAGAAATATTCTCCCTTTTTCTCGCTTTCTCTCTGCTAACAATAAAATCAGGGCCTCTGGAACAAGCAGCCTGGAGAGGGTTCTTCAAAAGCAGTGCTTCAAGGTACCAGCCTCTTATCAATAATATCAGAAAGAGGAGGCTGTAGGACAAAGAACGACAGTGCTTTTCTTTTGACATCCTTGGGATGCTTACTTTCTTAATCAGTGCTCAGGGATGCTATTGGGGTTTTTTGTTTTTTTGTTTTTGCCTTGTCTCATTTATTTCCTTATGCAAAATATTTTGATTTAGAATAGAATAATAACTTTATTGTCACTTTGAATGTACGCTAATCAGCATACATTAAAATGAAATTTCGTTGCATACAGCTCTCAAAGGATCACCACTTCTGATATACACTACATAAATATGACAAAAATAAATAAATAAATAAATACAGAATTATGCATATACCCACATATATTATATGACACAGAGAAACAACAGTCTAGTTCGAGTTATGTATACATGTGCATGGTGAGAAAAACAAATCTTGTGAGTTTACCAGATGGATGGCATAGGGAACAAAGCTATTACAGAATCAGGTAGTCCTGCTAGAAATACTTTGAAACCTCCTGCCAGAGGGGAGCAACAGAAACAGACCGTGAAGTGGGTGTGTGGAGTCTCTAACAATGCTTTGAGCTCTAAGCACATAGTGCATATAAGCAACCTCCTGGATACCAGGGAGCAAGCTTCCTATGATCTTCTCGGCTGTCCTTACCATTCTCTGCATGGACTTTCTATCTGAGGCACTGCTGCCACCAAACCAGACAGTGATGCAGTTTGTTAAAGTGCTTTCAATCGTGCCTCTGAAAAAAAGTGGCCAGGACAGAAGGAGAAAGATGTGTTCTCCTCATCCAACGCAAGCAATGCAGATGCTGGTTTGCACGCTTCACTGAGGATGACATGTGGAGAGACCAATTCAGATTAGTTATCTGCACTTAATACTGTTGATAATACTGTTGACCACCTCTACAGCTGCATCCTTGATACTGAGTGGAGTATGACTATGCCAGCTTTTTCTGAAATCTACAATGATCTCCTTTGTTTTATCAACATTTAGAACCAGGTTACTTTTATTGCACCAGTCCACCAGAGGCTTCACCTCTTCCCTATAAGCATCTTCTTGAAAATCCCGGATAAGACCCACCACTGCCGTGTCGTCTGCATACTTCACAATATGATTTGTAGCAGATTTGGCACAGCAGTCGTGGGTCATCAAGGTGAACAGTAGCAGACTCAGGACACAGCCCTGTGGAGAACCTGTACTCAAGGAAAGTACAAGCACTGTACGCAAGCATTTACAAATGAAATTCATTACATGTTTTAATTCTGGATTAAGGTTTTTGTTTGTTTGTTTTGTTACCTTGTATTTAAACTGAAATCCTCTCATCTGCTACTAATGTATGAGCAAATATGTACAGAATTTCAATGTCAAATCCTATTTTGAGAGTATGGTGACTTTAAAATAAAACTTTTTTATAAGCTAACATGGCAGGCACCCAAGGTAGTTTGAAAGAGGTTTGGTTATATTTTTATATGCTATATTTTATCTGAAAACTGCTGTGTAATGCAGAAATACATATATAGCTGTATTTTTTATAGATTGGGTTTGGTCATCTCAACTGATCGTAGTCTGCCTCAGGTCATCAGTGTGGGATCACTGTCCGAAAGTTATAGAGTTACTTAAAATAAAATATCATATTTTCAAAATTGGTGGCTTCTGATTTGGATTACTCAATGTGAAATATAATCCATCTTTCTGAACTTTCTAAAACATTTGTTTTATGTAGATGAAAGGAATTAGGAGCCAGATTGGTACAGTAGTTAAGGTCCTGGCCTAGAAACAAGGAGAGTATGAGTTCTAGTCCCACCTTAGGTGTGAAAGCCAGCTGGATGATTTTGGGCCACTCTCTCCCAGCCCAAACTCAAAGGGTTGTTGTGGGACAAATAGGAGGAAGAAGTATTGTGTATGTTCGCTGCCCTGAGTTACTTAAAAGTAATAAAGCAGGGATTAGAAATCTAATAAATAAATCCCATATCCTACCAAAGCCATAGGACTTTTGTTCTTATCACTTTTATTATCATATTCTAGGACTGTGATCACACTTACTCAAATGATATGGCTTTGCTCTTCCAAAAGCTTTGGAGTAGCATCAGGAGAGTGGTTATAAAAATGTGTGATCATTTAGAAAGAAGTCATGAAAAACTCAGGCCTAATTTTTAATATAATCCTTATTCAAAAATAGAGCTTGAACTAACACATTCAGGATTTAAGTGAATGACTTGATCAATAGATGTTGAGAGACTGTCAATTTTAGTTGGAAAGCCATAAATTAAGCATAGTATGTCAGTGGAGTACTATGTATACAAATCTTTTCTTTGATTTGATTCTTTAGCTTCTGGAGATTGAGAAATAAGCATTTACAGTTCAATTGTAAAATACTTTGTATATAAATCAATTCATTAAAAGAAAACAACAATATCACTGATTAAGGCTGTATTTTCTTTGCTTTAAAATGTAAATTTTCCTTAACATTTGAATTCAACAAGCTATGAAGAAAGAGCTCGGTATCTCCAAACAATTATTCAGCACCACTTAGATCCTTCAACATTTGAGGATTATGCATCTCAGGTCTTCTGCCCAGCATCCTGCCACCATTTGCCCCCTGAAACTGGTAAGAATATAATAAAAATAAAGGTTTTTTGTTAAATGATACCTAAAATGCAGTATGTTACAGGTAACCGTGTACGTATATGTGTGTATGTGTTTGTCCATGTTTGTGTGTGTATAGCATCTCAAACTATAAAATTTTATTCTTTCTCTAAAAATCAAAGCCATTTAAAACTTTTCACTTTATACTCTATAATAGAACTTTTCGTATTTATATTATTTGTGAATGTTTCTGAATACTTAAGATTCCTAAATATAGAGACTGATCCATAAGCCTAATTGATTTTCATTGTTTTAAGAAAGAATCATTTCTAGTCTTGGTCGGTAAACCAGAAACAATATCACCACTGTTATCCTATTAAAATATGTTGCTACATTGTCATTTTCACCAATAAATCTTCTATAAAGATACTGCATTTTCAGTTACTAATGAAACAGTAATCACTTAAGAATATGAGCTGCTCTCAAGGCCTATCTGTACAAATAATTTGAATTCCTGATGATTATTTCCTTATTTCCCCTCTTTAGATCATTAAATATCAGTTCAGTTTATCAGAAGGTAAGACAAAGTGTCTAAAAAAAACCCCTCTGTTTTATTAATCTGTTACTAAAGCACTAAGCTTGTAACCTTGTTGTATGCAAACTTTCCTGACTGCCCTTATTTTTACTATTAAACAAGAGAGAAATTCACACTGAGAAATTACCACTACATTTTATTCAAGTTTAGTATTTTACTAACTCCAGGTTTGCATGAAACACTAACACTGTGGTTCTGGGATTAAGGTAACTAATGGAGAAACATCTGTTGAGCAAGTCATACTTGATTGTGTCTGACCTTTTGTTTCTCAGCATGAACAAATAGTACTGGATGGCAGTGGTGTGATCTGTCCCCTGTCCTGTCTTTCTTTGATGTCAGCAGATAGATTATGAATTCAATGTAACAAGGAATGATAGAGAAAAGTGATTTTGAAAACATTACTAGTGTTAATATCATCACCTACTTGCAATAGAGAAAAATCTCAGGGTTTTTTTTTTTCTGAAAATGATAAATGGAAATTTGGTCATTAGTGAAACAGAAGCTTTGAAACTATATTTGGATTTTTTATATACAATTTAAAGATAATGAAAAATATATGAAATATGAGTATGAACACTCAAAGCAATACTTTATATATTCTGGTACTGATGGGTTTTAAAGGAAAAGTGAATAAGAAATAGTGAACAATAAAGTGAAAATTGAACAATAAATGCAAAGTCTGAGTATAATAAACATCTGAATGAAAAATAAGAATAATTTTATAAATAAATATAAGTCAAAAAAGGTAAAGAAAGAGAATTTTTTTAAGTTGGGAAATAACTTCTTAAAATAAACACTTTGCTTATGCTCTGGTCAGTAATTATGATATCTAATGTTAAACTTTATTGTATAAAATGTCTTACTATGCAAGAATAGTGATTACAGGAATTGAATAATGTACTTTTTGCATGGAAATAATTTATAGACCTAGACTTATTTTTCTGTCCTAACATGTCTAAAGCACAAAGCAAACATTCTTCTTGTGGTAAAACATTTTATATACGTGTAAATATCAGTGATGCTCCAACTGAATCTGAACCCAAAGAAGATCAGGATTCTGATTAATTCAAACAAAATGGGCATGTAGCTCTAATTTTGCCCCATCCCCAATTCAGAATCCACCTCCAATATGTAGTTCCAAAGCTTAACAGTCAGCCATAAATAAATTTAAAAATTATTTTGGTACCTGATCCCATGACCATTATGTTCTCCAAGAGCTCATTTATTTATACTGAATGTGAAATATTCTTACTGAAGGTTTGCCTACCATTCAATAAAATGTATGTTAGAAGCAACAAGTAAATGTTTGGAATGACTAATGTAAGCCCTATTGATTTTGGTGGAAGCACTTTAAGCATGTCTAAACCCATAACTGGCAGAGTAAATTCATGGCTTAATTTGTTTCTTTAAAAAATTAATTCCCATGATGCTGAAAGAGTGATGTGTTCTAAAACATCAGAATTCTGGGAAAAATAGTAACGGTAGAACACAATCAATTAAAGCAGTTATTTAAAATGAATTAGAAAGGTTTGTAAAAGATAAAATTCATTAACACATTGTATACAGACACAATAAATGAATAAATGCCCTGACAGAATAAACAAGTATTGTCAGGCATAAAAAGCAATGGAGTAGATTCCAAGCAGACATTTTAGAAAAAGCTGTTTCCCGGAGAATTCCAAGGCTAGACAGTCTTCATTAAAAAGACCTACTCTTGAGTACTGAGCTACCTTATCATCTGAAGGAATTTGGTTCAAGTCCTCTGATTATGGCAGAGCTTAAGATAATGCATTGGAAGAAGCACTCTTTCAAATATTGTGAAAAATTTTATGAGTTAACACTAATAGTCTAAGTTGGAATGAAAAACATGCTGAAAGCCAGAACATAAACTGTACCCTGCTGGATCAGAACCCTGTCCCATCCTTCTAGTCCAGCAATCTGTTTTCACAGTAACCAACCAACTGCACATAAACACTAATCTCAGTGAGGCCAGGAACAATTTCCCATTAAATTAATAATGTGTGCATGTTTGCGACTATAGTGATGGATAAACCTTTCAGTCTCAGAATGTGTGATGATCAGGCTCTCAACCATATCTGAGACCTTGTAGTGGACTGAAAAAAGTACTAATTCATGGAGGATTTGTGCGCATGTATCTTCTCCAGGTGGATACATTCATGCTGTGTTTATTCATTGATAATGAAGAAAGGAGTAAAGGAAATTCCAAACTGCATTACATTCTAAGAGTCATGGTTCCGACAAATAAATCTCTTCAAAAGAACTTCAAGGCATTGTAATCCCTTAAAGAATCTTTTATTCAAGAAACAAAGTATCGGCACTACGTAGTTAAAGCCAAAAACTGAATTCCCCTCCCCTGGCGCAAACGGATGGAAACTAATCAACGAGAGAAGCAACCTAGAACTAAGGAGAAACTTCCTGACAGTTAGAACAATTAACCAGTGGAACAACCTGCCTCTAGAAGCGATGAATGCTCCAACACTGGAAGTTTTTAAGAAGAGACTAGACAGCCATTTGTCCGAAATGGTATATAGGGTTTCCTGCCTGAGCAGGGGGTTGGACTAGATGACCTCCAAGGTCCCTTCCAACTTTATTATTATTATTATAAAGTAGCAAAGCGCAGTTCCCTCCTCCAATTAACAGTCATAAATCACATTCCCCAATTAACTTGAAGCGCAGGCTTTCTCCCCATCTCTCCTGCCCACCAAATTTCTATCAACCCTGGACCTAATAACCTTGGGTTCCCACAGCTGAGTTATTATTGTTATGACTAGCTGGACTCTCATCCACATTCCCCCTCCCAGCATCAACAAACTCTAAAAGCAATAGATAAAAGATGGCTACATTTCCATCTGTTGTCAAAGCAAGAACATCCGATGTTAGCAGTGTTGACACTAAGATGAGCACATAAATCTCTAGGATGCTTTGGACTATAATTTTCAGGATCTGTGACCATAAACTGGTGGAAATACGTTCCAAAAGCTTTCTATTCTGTTCCTCTAATCCTTGCATTCCTGTTTATTCTTTGAAAACTTCTCTAGAGAATGGTAAGACATACTCAAACAGCTGTATTGAAAGGAAGAAGTTAACATAACTGAGAGTCTTGCAGTATCAGAAAAAGATTTGTTTGCTCAATTTCAGGAGATTCTCCATAAGACATGCACCACAGTATTAAAGAATCCTCTCCTGAGCTCTCTAGAAAGGCTCCTTGTGGGATGGGAATGAAAGTTACAGGAAAAGAAAATTTGTTTGGTGACAGATCTTCTACTTGGCTTTGTAAAGATGAGTTTATGAAAATAAACCCTAAAAAAAATGTGAGGAAACATTTTCTTGGAAGGGGGCCCCAAGACAGTAATGATAAACCAATCTTCTTTGCCAATTACACTACATGTACCTGTCCATGTAGCCCACCAGGAATCAGCCTCAATTTGAAGGAGATCTTTTAGCTTTTTCATGATAGAATATTCAGACAGTCGCAACAAGGTTCTTGTAACTCAATACTCAACTATTAAACTGATTTAAAATTGATTCAGAAATTCAAGTAATATCAAATTTATGACCTTTTGTAGCAAGTTTAACCAACTAGTGGTTTATCATATACATTCCCCATATTAAAGAAGAGAGATTAGTGGTTTATAGTAGCCACCTCAAAAGTTAAGATAAACAATGTCATCCTTAGTACATCTACCAGAACGAATCTCACTGTATTTAATATAACTTATTCTTAGGCCAGTGTGCAGAGGATTGCAGCTTATCTATCTCTTATAATAAATCTATCTCTTGTAATGAAACTTCCAGATAAAGCATAATGCCTCCTGAATTATTTCTACATTGCTACCAGTGCTAACTTTCCATTTTGATGAAATTGTTTGCATGCATAAATAATGTTAGTAAGAGTCCCCAGAGAATGTGAAACGATTCTAATTGTATATTTAGAAAGGAATACAAAAACAGCCTTGGGTCTTTTCAGCCTATAATATGTTTAGGTGTATCTTCTGTATCATTTGCCAGTTACCTGTTGAATAAATTAAACTAATAAGCCAAAAGTAATTTGATTAGAGGAAGAGAACATTTTAGCAAAGCTCTATTTTTATGTGTGCAAAGGCCTTCCAAACTTCCCAAAATAAAATGCTATGCTAACATAGGCAATCCAAAAGGTTTTGTACCTTTTCAGTATAAAATTTGTACAGCCTTCCCCAGGCAAGTCCCACAAGATGTGATGGCCCTAAGATTTGTTGACTAAAAATTCTGGCGGTCGCAAATGCGAGATTGTGAAGGCTGATTCATTTATGAAGAGTTACTCCTCCCATGCCTGCAGTAAGACACGGATATTAACTTTTATGTTAATTGTAGATATTTTAGGGAAAAGGTTAGATATTTTCCAAATATCTAAATATCTAATTTAGATCTAAAAAAAATAGATACTTCATCTATCAGCAAGATTCTGTATTTCAAGGCAGTTGTATAATTTGTTGATGAATTCTATTATTACCATTAATCAAGAAACGTAGGAATGTCAGAGAGAGTATTTAAATTAGAGGTCTGCATACAGTAAAAGTGATGTAGAAAAAGTGCTTGAAGCCCCTCTCTACTAGTCATTAAAACAATCTGACCTTCGTCACACTTTTATATCAGTCTGGAAAAAAGTCAGTGTTCTTTAAGAAATATGAACTTTAATGAGTGAATTCCTTAAAACAGACGTGCCCTTTTTAAACGAAAAACAGCACGCTGCTGAGCTGCTACAATGTATTATTGTACAATGTGTAATTGAAGTACTTCTTCAATATAACTTGTAATGAGTCTCCAAAATGCAGAATTCCAAGTCTGTTGTCCTCACCACAAAAAGTTTATTAGAAGAAATAGAATAATTTTTAAAGAATTAATATTTTACAAGTTAGCATTTACCAACTAATTTTCAAAGATTTTACCCAAATAATATGCAGTATATATATTGATAAAAACAGAATATTGCTGGCTTAAGGTAGGCCTTAGATCACCTTAGACCAAGACCAAAGGCCTTAGAAGTCCTTTGCACAATTAATTCTGATTAATTAACTCTATCAGGAACAATCTACCCTAGCTGCTAAATGAGATACAGAAAAGACAGTATGCAAGAAAGGGTGGGCAGGAGGAAAGCATCTTTAAATCAAATGTTTAAAAAAAAAAGACTTTCCCCTTTGCTCCCAAAGTGCCTTTTACACTGGATTCCAATATATTCTTACAGTAAATTATTTACATCTAGCTTTGCTGTTCATTGACCTGAAATTTTTGTTTGTTTATTTATTTCTGAAGTGAGCTAGGATCAGATGGAATTCACTGGTTCTGGAGAAAGAAGAACAAAATATTGTATTGTTTATTTAATCCCCTAGTATCACTTTCCATGCTGTTCTGGACAATATTTCACCCTTTAGATGATGATAGATGATGATGCTTTGGACAGAATATCCAAATGAAGAAACATGTCTTGCCCCTTTTTCTCCTTTGGCAGTGGAATTCAGCTAAGCTTATGTCTGAATCTAGTGAAATTTATTTCTGAGGTTTTTTTATATATATACTTATTGAGAATTTTATATAAAACATAAAAATCCAAAGAAAAAGATAGGAAAGGAAGAAGAAAGAAAAGAATACCAGAAAAGGGGGAAAAAGAAAGAAAACTAAAGTTATGAAAATTTATGACTTCTAACTTTAAAATGAGGCTTATTTTTAAGAAATTTAAGACGAGATCATTTGAATGGATTAAAGAGCAAGATTGTTTTATGTAAAAAGAAGGAACATAAAGTTGGTTTATTTGAGCATTGTTAAAATGGGATATGTTATTATTTGGGGTTCTTTTTGAACTTGCTGACATCTGGACTGGAAAAGACTTGTATTGGATTTCCACTGTCATATTTGTTGTGACGAGGGAAGGAAGTTGCTATCTCAAGTTTTTTTCTGTTTTTTTTCTTTTTGCTTTCTTGCAAAACTTTTATTCTTTTTCTTTTTAGTTTGTATTCAAAACCTTTAATAAAAATATTGTTTAAAAAAAAGAAAAATAATGATTTCCAACTTTCTCTTCAACAGATATTGACAAACCCATCATCTCTTCCAGAAATTCCTTCAACCCTATATTAAATTCTCATCTTTTCTTGTCTTTAAATCTGTAAATGTTCATTCCACCCTTCTGTTAGCAAAAAAAAGTCCATAAAAGCTTTCCAAAAAACCCACTTTAAAAAAAACCCCACTTCTTTTTTCCTCTGACCAAACAGGTCAGTTTCTGCTAATTCTGACCGTTTCCCTCCATTGTGGGAATTTCAGTATTCTTCCATCTTTATGCATATAATAATCTTGCTGATGTAACCATAAACAAAATTAATCTTCCATGAGTCTAATTTTTTTCTGAATTGACAACTATTGGGTAAAACAGAGCAGATGAAATCTGAGACCAAAGCTCCTTATTAATTTGCTGTATGTTACTATGTTTGAATTCTCAGTCTATGTTGTTTCAGATCTTAGCTTCTAGCCACCTCAAGGGACACAATAAAAACATTTTATGATATAGGAAATATTGATTTGGATTGTTGGAACATACTCAACATAAATTGCTGCATTTCTAGTTCTTTTTCAACTACCTTCAAGTTAGATAGATATGAAGAATGATCAAAAAGGGGAAGTCTTATAAAAAATAAATGGATTGTACTACATGTATACTATAGGTTTACCTGGCTTCTATTTTCATAAAAGCTATAAGTGTTATCAGTTTTGAATTATTTAGAAATATAAAATGTATCATAACCATATATACTTCCTTTTGCAAGTTGGTGATTTTTAATATCAAATGTTTTTCAGTAAGTATGTGTTAAAACTACACTTAGCAGAATTATAGAGAGAAATTTATTTTTCATGTGAGCTGAAAAATTGCTATTAGGGAGGGGTGTTAACATTTGATTGTTTTACTGATTGCAGGGTATTTTTTTATTTATAAGCAATTTCTAAAACACTATTAACATATTTATGTCATAATGGTTGTATCAATGAGGCTGTTGGATCAGAATTATTTTTATAGAATTCTTTTTCTTTTTTCTGTTCTTTTTTTTCTTTTTCTTTTTTTTTTGTAACCTGTAGCTGGTGAGTATTCTTCCTGATTGTTAAACTGTTGATTCATTTTTTACACATTAATGCATCCCTCTTTAACCTTAGCTTGCATGTTAGCAACATAACAGATTCTAACTTTCTCCTTTCTGTACTCATCTGTAAATGCCCTCCAGCCTCTACTGTTCATGTCTCATGTCTCACACCTGTTATCTTTTTATCTTTCTTCCTTTTTCCTTACTTCTGTCCACCTCTCCATCACTTCTTCATTCTCAACAAAGAAAGAAATGGTGTGATATTTCTTCTCCTTCCCAAGCCACCTCTAGAAAGAATTGGCCACTTCAAGGTAAAGGGCAAAGGCTTGAACTGGAAGGTCTATTCACACTAGCCGTGAAGGGTAGACTGTGCAGAGCACCAACCAGCATTGACTTTTTATGCACTACCCTACCATTTGGAATGCCATGATTCCTTGTAAAATACGAACAAGATAGAATGTCTGAATATTGATGTGTGCTGGGCAGGTGGGGATGAATTTAAATAAACAAACAAAAAACTGTTCTCCTAGGTGGAAGAAGCCTTCTAAGGCATAACAAATTTTCTTTTACTGTGGATTTATATACTCCATGCCTAATCAGTTGAAAATCATGAACTGCGTTTTTTATGGATGCCCTTGAAAGGTATTTGGAAACTGCTGCATTAACTTGCTTTTTGACACACATTCCTTGTTTATTATGTTAACAGTTTCTTGTAAGTTGTATTGGCTACCAGCTTGTTTCCAAACACAGTTCAAGATAGTGGTCTTTATATGTAAAGATACTAGTCTTTTTCCTAAGGAGAAGAGGTTGAGGGACTAAAATATTTGTAAGAGCAATCCTCCCATTATAAATTTCCCATGCCAAATGGCTTAGGAGCTAGCCTTCTAACCATCAAACTAAACACTGTTGGTAAGAATACAAGAGAGTAAACTGTTTTGGAATGTAAAAGTTAAGTTACATGTGGGATCATTTCTAGACCAAAAAATAGCTTATATCTACCTATCTATTATTTGATTAATTGATCAATCTGTGTATCCATATACAGAAAAAAGGAGAAAAGCTATTTCAGGAAGTACTTGGAAAGCACAAACTATAGGTAGTCCTTGATTTACAACAGTTCATTCAGTGACTGTTCAAAGTTGCAATGGTACTGAAAAAAGTTGCTTATGACCTTTTTCACAGTTATGGCCTTTGCAGCCTTTCCTCGTGATCACATGATCAAAATTCAGATATTGGCAGCTGGTTCATATTTATGACAGTTGCTGTGTCCCAGGGTCACGTAATCACCTTTTGCGATCTTCTGACAAGCAAAGTCAATGGGGAAGCCAGAACAAGTTAACAACCAGGTTACTAACTTAACAATTGCAGTGATTCACTTAACAACTATGACAAGAAATGTCGTAAAATGGGGCAAAACTCACTTAACAAATGTCTCACTTAACAACAGAAATTTTGGACTCAATTGTGGTCGTAAGTCGAGGACTAATTGTATAGCATTGGAGTTAGTAGGTTAGATTTATGACATTCTGGTTTTAAAAGCAGTTACTTTTGTGACTTAGTCAACATGGCTTTCAGGGATCACTTTGCAGCAGTGTTTCAGAATGAAAGCAAAAAATGTGCCTTCAGGTTTATTAGGAAGGGAAGGGAGGAAGGGAGAAAATACCCTTGAGATTATCAAAAATATTTTATTAAAGTGATTTCATACACATGTATTTTGTAAACTAGAAACACTAAATAATCATTTTAAGGGTGTTTAGTGTTTTTCAAAAGAATCTGTTCATTAAATTATAATATAACTTTGAGATTTAATATAATTGTCAAATGTCATCCATAGAAATATTAGAATATTAGAATACTCTTTGCAGCACCAAATGCAGCACCAGACTCCCCCAGTTCTGATATTTTTCATATTAATAAAAGTTTTTCCCACTTGCAAATGGTTTCCTTTCATTTTGTGTTATTTATAATTTGGTCCAAATAGTTCTTGAATTATTTTGCTACGTTATTATTCTTGGAGAAAAATACTTTTATTTTAAACTGAATAGAATATAAACATAAAGCTGAATGCTTAATGGTGGAAGATCACTAAAATATTTGGTCCATTGGTTCCAGTAGGATTTTGGTACCATCTTTGACTACACCTATGTGTAATGGACATATGTAAGATTGTAAAAAACTGGCTTTATGGCCAAGTTCTGTTTTGTAATAAGAATTTTGTTTCTGAGCATTTACTAAGTGCAACATAACCTAGTATTCTGTTAATGAAAGCTGATAATCAGAAAAATATTATGAATAATTTGAATTCGTTGAAGAAAGTCATATTTTATCGTTTTTCAAAAAGAAAGTTTTTCACATTTACAGTAGGAAAATGTAGAAATTACAAAACCCAAATTATAAATAGCAAGATCCAAATTTAGGGCAGTGTGCATGTAGTAGCCAACTGGTACCTTGAGCTGCTAATATCAGTCATGTCATCTAATTTCTCTAAAAAATAAATGTCTTTGTGAGTGAATGCAGACATGATCTGCATGATCTGTTTTGATCTACAGCTTATTTTAAAAGGCAAAATAAAGAAAGAAATGTCTTTCTTTTTTGGCAAATGGAACCTTACCTGTAACTTGTAGGAATAAATGTGTACTGTCCATACAATCTGGCCTGTTTTGCATGCCTCCGAATTTTGGCTTTTGCAATAACCATATTAACCTAACCTATTGCTTCTGCTATTTGTCTCGGGGCCGTTCCAAGGGAAATTATTCTGCTTTGGGTCAACAATACTACCAAGTCCTGTCAGAATTATCTTGTTCCTTTTACAAAGATAATGAGCCATGTAGTATATTCAGCTAGCATGATTTATTCATACTTCTTTCCCATTGAATCCTATAAGAATATATATTGTATGTGTAACACCAATTAGATGCCATCCTAGCTTTTTAATAACTTCCTAGTCCTTTCTTATTAGTTAGTTTGTTTGAAACTGTCCACCAGTCATTCATAATCTAAAATAGATGACTTTGTTAATGATTCTGGCAGATGAGTTGCTGTTGATAGGACAGATCAAAAGAGAGGATACTGTTTTGGGGCTTGCACCTTGCAAATCTTCTGTAATCAGATTGCTTTAATATGTGAGGTCCTTCTGTTTTCTATAGGGCCCTACCCAGAGACTCAGGCGTCCGAAGTTCCAGCAGCAGCGCAGATGGACAGGTCCGATCTAGCTTTCCCCATTTCTCCACGGACTAGCAAGAGTCGTATGTCCATGAAACTGCGGCGATCCTCTGGCTCAGCCTACAAGACTTAGCGAGGGGTTAAGCTTTCAGCCTCTTTTATCAAGATATAAATCTCTCCTCTATGCTGAATATTGTTCCTTCATTCCTCTGCTCTTATTTTTATTTTTTTTAAAAAAACATGGAATTTTATTTCAAAATGAAAATATTTTAGCTTTTGCGTTAGAATATTCAGCTTCCTGCTAATCATAGTTTATCAATGCAGAGTACTTCCTTCACTGTTTTTTTTTTTATACTTTTCCTTGTGAGAGGAAACTAAGACTCTTTTAACATCTGTGATTAACTACTAGCCACCCCTGAAGCTGGAAACTGCAGGCATGTTCCACTCTTATTTATTGTATAACCCTTTCAAAACAATAAAGATGTCATCTTCAAAGGGATGCATGTATACTTTTCAAACTAAGATGTATGTCCAGAGTTCTCTGCTAATATCACCAGAATTCACAGAATTATGTACAGAGTTATTATATTATAAGAAAAAACCAAGTTAACAGAGACTCATCCTCAGCTCCATTATTCTTATTCACTGTTGGACAGACTTAACAGCAAGCATTTACTGTTAAGTATCAACAGCTTCCAACTTTCTTGCTAAACATTTGCTTTTCTCTTGGCCCTATTGTCACAATCTGTCTCTTCCAGAAATTGAGATCATCCCTTGGTATACCTCTATAAGTATACATGTGTACAATCACCTATTTTTAAGCACTTTGCCACTCCAGTCATTTGCTTTCAATCAAGTAATGTCATGGGGGTGGGGGGAGGCTGTGCCCTCATAATAGCAAATATACACACAAGTACATTCCACTCCAATTTGTCACTACTACTCAGAAATATTTTCATAATGAAGAAATTCAACTGTGTTGTTTGCCATATTCTGCTTTAACAAAATGTAGCATGCCACTGGTACTAACTGCATGTGTAAATATATGTTCCTCGCTTGGGCAACTATAGAAATATATATTGATGTATTTGTTTACCATGTAGTATATACAAATTTGTAATGGTTGAAGAAAAGACATGCTATTTAATAATACAATAAAATTATTCTTACCACTTCGGGTGTTTTGTATTTCATTACGAAAACTTATTTATGCAAACCTTTTTGGGGGCACAAATATCATGAAAAGAATGGCACGGAATGATGATTTAGTTATTCAAATGCAAAATCTTTTTGATCAGTTTTTCATTGCATTCTCTTGTTCCAAATGTAATTTTCTAATGGTTTTGCTTCATGTAACACATATTCTGCTTAAAACAGTATTTATAAAGTCACAACATAGAGCATTAATGCTTCCATATTTTCCCGTTTAGAAAGAGGTTTTTAGTATTTTAAGCTAAAATCATTGTCTACTGTTTTAAGCAAACTGTATATTGAAATTATTGTGTATGTAGTATGTTGCATTTTTAAAGTTTTCAGATCTCAAGTACATGAAGTTAGAGTGAAAAAGTTGTATTTTGCCATATGGAACATTTCATTGACCATACCTGTTGACCAGCATAGCTAAAATATTAATACATTATTGCGTAAAAACTACAGTAAAACCCAAATTAGAGAAAATTTTAGATCTTTAGAAAACTATATTGGTGAAGTTGGACAACGTTCTGCTAGCTTAGTTTCCAAATATTTTTTCAAACAAACTGAAACCTGGAAGCAAAGGAAGAGTTTTAGCTAGAAGTCCAGTTCAAAGTTGCTTTTGATTTTTCAAAGGCTGATCCCTAAATGATCTTCTAAATAATTTTCATTCATATTATTTATTTATCCAACTGGACATTTTCCAATGATTTAGTTTCTAATTAAGAGCCCAGGAGAAAGAGCTAGAGGTTATAATTTTACAAAAGCACTTTCCATGGACGGTGGAGAGCAGTGAACTTTAAAAAGCTAACAACCTCTTGTGCTTATTATAGTTATTGTCCAAAATTTTGACCCAAGAATCAAAATCTTAAAGCAGCCCTCCTGTGTGTGTGTGTGTTTCCTTTTATCATCTATAGTTTAGTGAGCTTGAAAACGTATGCAATATACTCAGGAAGCAAACAAAAATTAATGCTGATTTTAATTACCAGTAATGAGCAACAGCAGACAGAAGGAGCATTTTGTAACAGACATTGACCTGCTATGAATAACTGACAATATATTGTTATATTACAGAACACAATGAACAAAACAATTACAAAAACTAATTTTTTAAACTTGAAAACTGGGGAGGCAAATTCCCCTAATTGAATATATAAATCTGACTACTTCTCCTTCCCAATTAAGCTTTAATTAAACAGTGTTGGAATGTACTTAAGATCCTAGGGACAAGAGTAAGCAGAATTAAATATTCACAGTCCCACTTTCCCCAGATGACTTACTCACAGGTAGGCACACAGTTGGTTCTAGGTTTAGCTACAGTATTAAGCACAGCCAGAAAAGTATGTTTCCTCCCAGTATAATGCCATGTTTTTAGTCCTAAAGCAGAAGGTGAGCTTCTAAATGGTAAAGAGTTCAGTATGAAAACAGTTAAGAGTTCAGTATTTCACAGAATCTACAGTGCACTCTTATCCCATTATAAGGCAGCAAGGAAAAAATGTCAAGAATAACGGGCTTTTTGTACTAAAAAATATTGGACACAAAATATGGTGATACCTTTTGGTTATGATTTTCCATTGGAATTATACTTTGGAGAGGATTATTTGGGGTCACCAAAGGGGAAAAAAAAAACAAGGCTTAGGGACAAAAGGGATAATGCAGTTTCAGATAATGGGAGAATAGTCCGAGCACCTGCTCTGTACAGTCAGGCAAATGTTTAGCCCTCATGTGTGCAATTTTACAGTTCAGTCCGGAGAGAAGAATCAACTCGTTGCCGGACGAGCCTAGCAGCCCGGCCTGACGGACATCTGCAACAGAAGCACCTGCCTGTTCTCCGAAGGGTGGCACTTGTTGATGTGTCGGGTAAGACCAGGCGAGCTGAAGAAAGTCGAGGGACAGTGTTTGCAGGAAAAGATCTGCTGCTCGCCGTGGTTAGCGCTGCCCTCGGGCTGCCCCAGGGGCAGAAGCAATTCCTCACGCACCGTGTGCCATACCCGATGCTTGTCTCGGATGTCCGCCGACGGGAAATGCGCCCCGCACAAATGACAGGAAAAAGCGATCTGTTGCGGGAGTGGGTGAGACGGTGAGTTGCTGGCAAAGCTGGCAATGCCAGCCTGGTGGGTGCCCAGGTGTTTGCGCAGGTATGCCTGGCGCCGGAAAGACTTGTGGCAATAAGGGCAAAAGTAGACCTCGCCGGGAGGAGCTACCAAACTGGAGCCAGGAGTTGAGGCGGCTGCGGCGGTAGCTTCGCTGCCCGGACCCAGCTGGGAGGCACGAGGAGCCGGCTGGTCCCGGCAGCAGGAGCTGTCCGCCGAGCCGTGGTGCTGATCGCGGCCGGCCTCCCCGCGACTGTTTTCTTTGTCCCGGGTGGGACCGGCCGAGGTGGTCGGGCGCGGCTTGTGCCACCGGCGGTGCGAAGCCAGGTTGGCCGGGCAGCTGAAGATTTTGTGACACTCCGGGCAGCGGTATTCGACGCGCACAATTCGGGAGCAACGATGCTGAGCCAGAGCCAAGGGGTCGGCGTAGGGCTCCTTGCACAGCTGGCAGACAAATTCGCCGAGCAGCGTCGGACGAGCCACGCGGATCCCTTCGCCGCCGGCCTCGGAAGCCGTTTTGATCCGCAACCCCAACACGGGCGATGTGGTCACCTCGTCGGCAAAGCTCAGCTTGCGCACGGCCTTGGGCTTCTTGGCCGGCGGCGCCTTCGCTCGGGAGGGGCGCTTGAGCGGGATAGCCGGGCAAAGCGAGGCAGCCGGCAAGGGGAGCGGCGCCGGCAAAGGCACCGGAGTGCGCGGAATCAGGGGCAGCTTTTCTGCCAGCGCCAAGGCGGGGCCCAGAGGAGAGGATTCGGCCGATACGGAAGAAGGAGCGTAGCGCCTGGGCTCGTCTGCGGCGGAGACTACGCTGTCCGAGCCTCCGGCGTCCCAGATCACCATCACTGGGGAGTTGGGCTGAGGCAGCTGCTGGGGCTGTGGCGGCGCCTCTGGCAAAGGCGTCGCGAGGCGGGGCGCTTCTTCCAGGCGGAGCGCTGAGGGTCCGCCTGCGGGGCGCATCCTATAGGAGCCCCCCGGCCTCCTGCTCCGTTTCACCAGGAACCCCCGCGGCATCTTCCGGGTACACCGGATGGCAGCGCTCCACTTGCACCGGCGCTGCGTGCCCGTCGGGCGTTTATACCCCACGTCCCTCGGGGAGCGAGTGCGTCATCCTTCCCTCGGCCCAAGGCTGCCAATGAGGAAGTTGAGAGGACAAATGGGGAGGGAGGGGAAAGGCGAGTTGGAAAAGGCGGGAGAATCTGAGCTTGGGAGAGAGCCCGGCCACTTTCCCAATCGGCGCTGGCAAGGGGCGGGGCCCGGCAAGGCTAACTGCTTCCCTCCGGGGCAAGCAACTTTCTCACCGCCCAACCATCCCTTACCTGCCCGCTTCTATTAACTTGACCTTCCATACATTGGAAAGAGAGGGAGGGAGGGAGGGAGGGGAGAGAGAGAGGGAGAGGGAGAGGGAGAGGAAGAGAGAGAGAGAGAGGGAGAGAGGGAGAGGGAGAGGAAGAGAGAGAGAGAGAGAGAGAGAGAGAGAGAGAGAGAGAGAGAGAGAGAGAGAGAGAGAGAGAGAGAGAGAGAGAGAGAGAGAGAGAGAGAGAGCTTCTTCTGGCCCGATCTTCCCACACAGGTTCCTCTCTCTTTCTAAGCATCCTTGGAATAATTATCTTCAGTTCTCCCGCAGTTTCCTTCTTCAAAAGCCAAGGCAAAGTTGAAGGAGCCTCGCGGGGCAACAGGCGCTGGCCAGGAGGCTCCAGATGCTTCGGGCAGAGAATTCAATAAGACGAGGGCACCTTACCTGCAGTGGATGGGGTGTTAGATAAAGTTTGGCCCATTCAATAAATAAGCTCCTATTGGTGCTGAAATGATCCCTGAAAGAATGCAGATGTCCCTATCCTCTGCTAAAATGCAAACAATCCGAAGCAAATGAAGCTCCTGAAAGTATGTGGTCCATTTCCCTACTTCAGTAATCCCCCCCCCAAAAAAAAATAAGCCAATGGAGCTCATCCATGACATGAGAGTTTAACCTCTTCCCATTATCAACCAGACACGCAACTTGCACATGGAAAGGTGAAGATTAATGGCAATCTCACTGGGATGCTCATTAGTTCTAATAATCAGGAACTGGGAGAAGTGGCTTGGTAGCTACACTATTTTTCAGTAAGGATAATCATGTATTGTATTTGCATAATGCTATCAAGAGTGCAACAACTTTGCCAGAAACATCAGTATTGTTGTCTCCATTCATGCTGGTTGAGAGAGAAGGATAAGGATAATTTTGCACAATAGCTTTAAACTGCTTGTCTCCTGTGCTAACACCACCTCCAGTATGAATGAAACTGGCTTAAGAAATCACTGTCCAGATTTCAAGCTTTGGTAACAATGCTGGCCATAAAAGTTGGGGAATTCATTAATTCATTAATATTAGCACACATCAGGAAGAACACACAGCCAGCATTGTTACCAAAGCCTGGTTCCCCCTCTTCTGCCAGAGAAACAGGCATGAATCGTTTTTCTTATCTGGATGTATCTTTGAAGATGTGTAGTTTCCCTTTGCAGGAGCAAACAATGTCTAACTGTCATAGAATTGTACTGTTAGGAATTTAAAAGCCATACAGTCCAATACTCAGTGCAGAACTTGCCTGCTTATGGCAAACACATCACCAGTCCACCTCTGGATGAGGGGAGCACACCTCATTGTTTTACAATTTCACTATTCCTGGTAGGATTTGAGCTAGGAGGGGAAACTAATTCTTGTCAGTTTCACAACAGTTCTTGTGTCCAGTCTGAAGAGATACCTTATGCCAGGTCCTGGCTTTACAAGACCCATTAGAAGAATTCCAACACAACAAAAACTTTATTAGATTTTAGTCCGAGAGAACTGGGAGATTTGTCTGCACTGGCAGAAGGGAAAAACTTTGTTGTTATTGTTGCTTCTGCTGCTGCTGCTGTCACTTTTTCATTAAGATTGCCAGGAAGAGGTTTGGAGTTTGCTCACCTCCTTGTTGTTCTGATATACATACCGTACATCCGTTCCTCTTCTCTTTCTTGCAGTCTTTTCACCATTACCCCCAAATCATCACTTTGCAGCCTTCTGTCCATCCACCATTTCACTGCTTTTAAGCAATTTCTGTAGGACTGATTTAAGGAAAAAATAAACAAAAAAAATAAGTTTTTAGCACACAAGGAAAAGGTTCGTTGTTTCGCTAGTCCATTAGACTAGGATAAAATGATTGTGGAGGATTTAGGCATGGAACTGCAACATAAACTAAGCAATGATAGCAGAGATACCACCTACAATGAACTGAATGAGCATTGTCTTCCAATTCTAATTCTTGTGCCATTAGAAGCTGGATAATAGAACTTTTTGCTGTGAAGCAAAAAAAGGCAGGGAAAGATTGCCTTTACACCTGGCTAGGGACAATTTGAGGATGGTGTTATATATTTGTGTCTCCCAGAATTGGCAAACAGGTTGCCCTAACTAAAAATTTTCAATGTGTAATTATCCACTGTCTGACATAAATTCTCTACATCCATGAGATTGGAGAAGATGCATGACTAATGGAAAAAGAGTTTATCTTACTCTGAGCTCCCAACGGCATGTCATTATCACCACTGTATCAAGTAACACATCCTTTCATAAAGAGGGTTTTTTTCCGTAGAAAATTTTAACTGTGTGATACAATATAATTTTGCTATTAGAATGGCTCTAAACTACTTTGAGAACAGTTAAGTACATGTAATGACTATTTTCTGACCAGTTTCATCTAAAATAGATTACCTTCTGTTGACATCAGCATCTTCAATCTAGAAATCAACTACTAGTTGCAAGCTATATTTCAGAATTGCTTCTATTTTTAGTTTGTTCAAAATTTCTTCTGTTCTTCCCAGCTGTTCATCCCCATTTCTCATAAAAGTCCTGTCTTTATTTGGGGTACAATTGTAAATAAAAAGGACAAATCTCTTAGGCCAGGGGTGTCAAACTGCCAGCCCATGGGCTGGATGCATCATAGCGAAACCGCGCCCACCCCATTGCCGGCAATGGCAAAAAAGTCGCAATACGTCGTGACATGTCACGTGACATTGCGAGTTTGACACCCCTGCTGTAGGCTATCTTTGTTTAATAAGAGGAACAAAGTATTGTGGCAGTGAATGAGGTAATGATGAAAGTTAATAATTCTGGAGTACAAACTGCAGTGGTAAGGGCACTAACAATCGTTTCACCATTTTTCCCATGTGTCATCACTGCTGCATGAACTGCCTTGGTTGCCAGGTGGCTTCCAGGTGCAATTCAGATATCGGTCTATAAGGCCCTTTGTGGCATGAAGCCTGATGTTTGAGGGACTGATTATCTCCAGTTGTTTTGGCCTCACTGCTCTCTCTCTCTCTCTCTCTCTCTCTCTCTCTCTCTCTCTCTCTCTCTCTCTCTCTCTCTCTCTCTCTCTCTCTCTCTCTCTCCATGTGTTCTGAAGTCCCTTAATATCTGGCTCTGTTTCCAAGGTATTTGTGGAGTCCCCAGTGAGTCTTTTTATTCTTACTGCGATTATTGTTTTCCAGGTGCTCATCTTTTTAACTGTTTTTAAATTAAGTATTTGAAATATTACATATCCCACAGTCTTTTAAGGTCTGACAGACTTAAAAACCAAATAAATATATATTATTCTCTTGGAGAATGTATCCAACTATTCAGAATAATTTGGCTAATTTCCCACGTTCCTGAAGACTGTTGAATGTAGTGTTTGATTTATTTATATCCTGCCTTTATTATTTTTACAAATAACTCAAGGTGACAGACATACCTAGTACTCTCCCTCCTCCTCCTATTTTCCCCACAACAACAGTCCTGTGAGGTGGGTTGGTGTATTAATATAACACTGGGAGATTATTCAGAGTACTACAAATGACAATTGGAAACACAAATTAGAAGCCAAGAAGTCAAGGGCAGCTATCTCCATTTATCTACAGTATATAAAACTTACATTAAGTATGTAGGGGTAATTCTTTCATTTCAGCAATTATATCTTTCAGGACAAGGAAGTAGCTTAAGGTATTCTGGCTACATTTCATCCTGAAATGAATTATGGGTTAGAACCTTACAAACCTCATTTCTTCTCCTGGGTTTTCAATCACCACGGGTGAAACATGAAGTGTCCATAGCAGCTCATTCATTTGTACTAGCTGTAGCTTCTGGATCTTGAACAGCATTGCAATAATCTTGCAACAACTATTAAAGAAAGTTCAACAAAGATATTGTGCTTATTAGATAAACCATGTCCATAGTTATACTGGAAATAAGTCTCAGTATTCTCCAATAGATGGCTAGAAAATCTTACTTGGACAAAATTGTTGTTGTTGTTTTTAAGAAATCTTGAGTCTGTTTTCTAAACTAGGGGTAGACTTAGAATGATCATATCCAGCCTGCAAAATTCTGAACAACCCACTAGATGGCAGGAAAGGTTCTGTATCTTTAGTGCCATCTAGTGATCACTGTATTTCTGCAGCTCAGCAGTTGTAGCTCAAGTGTAGGCAAACTACAGTCTTCCAGATATTGCTAGACTATGGTTTCCATCTCCTCACCGTTGGCTATGTTGATTGGAATTCATTGGAACTGGAATTCACTTCATCCACATTTGGGTGGATCATACATTATCCATCCCTTTTATTGAGGAAAAAACTACACTGGATTACTTAGAGCTATGACCTCACAAAGGTCAATTGATTCCTGATCACAGACAATAGTTGTTCCCCTGTATATGTAATAAAAATCACAAAACTATGTGTCATTTATTTTGGCCATGCCATGCAGGGAAATTCACTGGAGAAAGTAATTATGTTTCAAAGAGTTTGTGGGGAAAGGAAACCAGGCCACCAAAGAACATGCTGGCTGAACACCATCCAAGCTGACACCCACCAGAGCATAGAACTCAAAGTAGTAGTCCAAGATTGCAAGACATGGAGAGACCTGGCCCACAGAGTCACCAAGAGTCGGATATGACTGAATGGATAACACCATCATCATCACCCTCACCCTCACCATCACCATCATCATCATCACCATCATCATCTGTAATAAACAGTGCTTGGTAGGGAAACATTTGCTTATCACGAGGTCATTCATCTCAAGGAAAAGTATAAAAGTTGCTACCATTTCCTGAAAAAGCAGATTACTAGAGTTCAGCATCTGATAGCAATAGTTAGCCACAAACAGCTTTAGCTCAAGAAGCTGGAACAAGAGATTTTGGAAGGGTAGCTCTATTACTTTGAAATGAATACCTTCAGGACAAGAAAGGAAGAAGATCTCTCTCTCTCTCTCTCTCTCCCTCTATCCATTTATCCTGTATGGGGCAGAATATCATGATGTTTACAGATGGGTATAAAGAGTTAAAAGCCATATGACATATGAATTGAATTTTACACATTAATACCTTAATAACATACTAAACGACCAATTCTATGATTCGTAAGACATTATTAGAGCTCCTGCACAAATATCTTTAAGTTGGCTTGCACCTATATTGAAGGCATTTTATATTATGTCTGTCTATTAATGTGTTAGGAAACAAACCCCAAATTTCACTTGTTGCAGCAAACTTTTCTGGCCTTGTAAATTATATTTTGCTGTAAATTACTGGCATTGTTTCTGTTGATAGTCTTCATAATCAAACATTTGTAAGCAGACTGTCTCTTCAATCTGTTCAGTTGATGCACTTTACCTGATCTTTCATTAAAGTAATCAAAACACTTGCTGTGCTGCATCTAATGAATGTTGCATGTATGATTAAGTACTTTCATTCATATTGCAAGTTTGATTTAATGTAAACTGCCTTTCAGACAGCCATTAGCTTAGCTCCTGTGTGAATTCGATTAATTGGCTGAATTCTTCCAGATGTCCATTAAGTATTACAGGAATTTCTATGTGAAAACAGCGGGGACTGTCTAGCAAAGAACTAAACAATCATAGCTTATATTACTGCCATGACTTACAAAAAGCTGGATTCATTTTCATTAATAAAACATCTGTACTCCTGCACAGTTATGCATCAAGATACATTTATTTTGTGTATATGCTTCTTATGATGACCATAAATGATTTGTTAAACAGGAGCCAAGTAGCTCTGCAACATAGCACACCAACAAAAAAGAATTTAAAATAAAACCAGGGTAAACAGATATGTTCATCCATAAGAATACTATCAGGAAATATATTTGCACAAGGCTAATATGGCTTAAATATGCTTCTCCTATTGCTTAGGCATCCATCACCCATCTTTCTATTTCAACTTTAAGTAGGCCCTTCTGAGCCTTTTCATCCATCAACAAGAATTTGGGAGATTGTAATGGTACTCTTAGAATGTCATTTCATATAATTATATTTCACTTTTCATACACATACACAAACACACTTATTTATCAAATTTATATGGCTTTCCATCTCACATACGATGACTCTGGGAGGTGTACAATAAAATCAACTACTAAAACAGAATATCAAACAATTAAATCATTAACATGAGTAAAAAGCAAGATTGCAACAGGATTAATTAAGATGCTATATGTGGTGCAACCAATGTGCAGATCCCCAAGCCTGATAAAAACCTGTGTGTTTGTGTGTGTGTGTGTGTGTATAAAATTGCCTAGACCTCATAGTTTAATGAGCCCCAACATTTAACAACAATATTGGTTTCAATTATCCCTAACAATAAATAGTTAGGTCTTGTTTACTATTGGTTGTGTGCTCCTAAATAAGGTTTTTTTTGTTTTTTACTTCTGAAACAAGAAAGTGCCTCAGTATAGTTAAATTGAAACACACAGAAGTGTTTTTCTCTTGTAGATATCAAGAGGAATCATGTTCCCATAGCTACATGAGTTTATCAGGTAGACACGGCGTTAAATTACTTTTCAGATGTTTTTGTCAACGTTTACCTTTAGCTAATTCCATTCTGTAATTTTAACTTTTTAGAAAAGAAGTAAAATTCATTAAAGCCTACACAGCCATCCTAGAATTAAAGAAGGCAAATTTTGCCACTTCAATTGTTTTCTGGTACCTGGCCATATAGCACTTTTGCAAAAAAAAAAAAAAAAAAAAAAAAAAAAAAAAAAAGCAGGAAAGAGAAGCTTTAGAAAGGATAGAACTTCAGGTTTTAGTCTGATTTCCCATACTTTTTCTTGACTTGCACTCCAGATGTGAAAGTTAGAGAGTAGTGCATCTTCCTAGGTCTATTGACTTGAGAACTTCAAGGCTCAGAATTCCTTTGTTAATAATTTCAATTCTTTGAAGAAGTCAACAAGGCAGCTCTCTGGCTGCAGGAAAGGAACAAATTCAGGTAAGAAAATATACTGATCAGCGTAGGAGCCACTGCTGTTTCTGCCGCAAATAGCCTTGCAAATGAAGGCTTTAAGAAATTTATGGCCAGTGGGATTTTGTGATTAAAATGATTGAAGAATAATAAGCAGCTCTGGATTATTACCAAGTTTCTTAGGAAGAACATAAGAAAAGACCTCAGACCTATCTAGATTAGCCCCTTATAATGCCCCTCTGTCAGGATGTGATGATGGTTATCAGCTTGGACGGCTTTGGATTCATGGTCAATCATGGCTCTGAGTCTGGATGGCTGTATGCAAGAAAGGCCATCTGTTTCATTTGTGAGCTTCTCACAAAAGCATCTTGAGGGCTGTTGTGTTTAAACAGGAAGCTAGATTAGATGATCCTTGGGCCTGGTCCAGAAGGGCTATTGTTATGTTCTTAAATCCCCATAAGAAAGCATAGTTTTTGGATCAGCCTATGAGTTTGGTCACAGGAACAAAGAATATGTCTTGTTTGATCGTTGCCTGATATATTCTTGTGTCCTTATTTGTGGTAAAGAGACAATAGACCCTATACTTATATATGTTGCTGCTAAATATATGCTGTATAAATGTGATTAATAAATAAATATACAAATAAATCTAACTTTATTCTGAAAGATTACACATGCAGTAATTCCTTCCTCTTGAGAACATATGACTGTGAATTTCTCTGGGGCCAGTAATGTTGGTAGCTGCTAAGCTGTAAAACTGTTTAAAATGTTGCAATTTTACCATTCTGCCAAATGCCTTATATCCTGACCTGTACATTAACAAAGTGACATGCTGAGGGCAAGTCATGCTTTAGAACAGTGTTTCTTAAAATGCAGAGCTACCAATAGACCCCCAACACTCTTATCAGGGGTCTGCAAAATTAAAATTGTCAGCCTATGTTGAAAAATAATGCAATATTTAAACCCCATCAAACAGTTTGAGAAATCGTTAGCAGCAGCAAATGCATCAATTTTATGTTTTAATCCAGTAACTAATGATAAATATTAGCCATGCGAATATGAGTTTGTTTGGGATCCTCCATAATTTTTTAAAAAGTGGGAAGGGGTGCTGAGAGAAAAAAGTTTAAGAAATACTGTTCTACAAAAATACCTTCTACTGAGACAGTTTTGCTAGTCAGCTACATGAGGGATAAGCTGAAAAGATCTGACATGCCATTTTTTTAACCACAGATGCCAAACCATTTATGCTCTTGACCTGTTAGTTTCAGGTTTTGCTAAGTGTGATCTCATTGACAATATCCTAAGTGGATATTTTAGTATTGAAAGGCAACAATTAATGCATCTTTTAAGTCTCCTGGTGTTTAAAAAATTGCCCCCAAGTGCCAGTAAAGATACAAATTACTTCACAAGAGAGAAAAATTACTCTGCTTACTGTTGAACTGCTTTAATGTACTAATACTTTTGAAAATCCCTATTAATTCATATGATTAATCAATATTTATTGGTTAAGTGGCTATCACCAATTCACCATATGGCCTAGCATGATATTGTGCAAAATGTTTTAAAAATATTTTCTCAGTTCCCACTAACAACATATCACATGAGGATAACTACATGTTGTTTTAGTTCAAGATTTGTAATCAAGGCTTCCTAGTGTAACCTTCTGTTGCTTTAGAAATTAACTAAAATGAATATTATGATATATATTTTCAGATACTGACAGCAGTGAGCCTTGAAACTCTAGGTCTTCAGACAAGGCAGAATAAAGCGAGACAGGTAAGAGCACATTGAAAAGTCGGGGGGGGGGGGAAGGAAGCCAGTATAATAAGGAATCAAAAAGCATGAAGTGGCATGATTAATGATAAGAACGATCAGATGTACCGTAATAAATTAGTCTTCTGGGTAATCTGTAAGTTGATATCTAGGGTGGCCATATCTGGCTGCAAAACTCTAGATGACCAGCAGAGAGTAACAGAAATTTCTTTATACAATATCTGTAGCTCAGAAGGCTAACTTAAAATATAATAGTAAATCAGAGTTCATATCAATGGATTCACAAACAAGAAAAGTAAACATGGTTTGTTTGGCCAATTGATGGCTAATGTCCCCCATATCAGATGAAATCAAGTCCCACCTTAGCCACAGAAGCCATCTGGGTGACCTTGGGCCGGTCATTCTCTCTCAGTTTAACCCACTTCACAGGGTGGTTGTGGTGGGAAAAATAGGAAGAGGCAGGTATGCTGGATATGTTTGCTGCCCCAGATTATTTGTATAAATAATAAAGGTGGGATACAAATAAATAAGATAAATAGAATGGGAACACCTTGACATCTCTGCTTATGTATTTCTAGGAGTTCATAGTATAATGTGGGTGTTCTTTGTGTAAATGAGAAAGAGCCTTGTGGAGTGAATCTGTGTTTTTTGTTTGTTTGACTGTTTGCGACAGTGCTTGTGTTATCCTTTTTTGATGGCCTTTTTGATGGCCTTTAATATCTGTATTTTGCCTGTATTTGTGGGGGGGACAGTTACAAGGCACTTCCCCTGTGGGTTTATGGGTGGGTTTGTTTAGGGAGCTCTATGGGTTTTCTGAAGGGAGTGCAAGCCTTTCCTGAGCTTAACTATTTTGCCTTTTGTGAAACGGGAAATTGGTTGTGTTTTTCTGGAAACAAACCTGTGATTTGGCATTTAGAGGTCAGATCCCTATCGTTTTCTTATGTCCAGGGAGAGTTTAGATGTGAACAGAAGAGTGTTGCCATGGTGATTAAAGAATGAGGAGAGCCTGAGTAAGGAGCCTTTTTTCAACAGCCCTCGCCTTCTTCTGTAGGCTGGCAAGAAGTTTGGGATGACATTAGGAATAAGCCAGTATGCCAGCCATTAAAGATAATCTGTTGTTTAAACCAAGCAGAATTTCAGTTCTGAACTGTGATTTCATAGCACAGTTTTAACAAAAAAATAAATAAATCATGATTTGCATCCTGAGATACAGCCAAACATTCAATTGAATTAAAATTAGGCAAAACAAGTTCCAGTTTAGCATTATCCACAAACAAGGCAAGACAGTGCAAATGTAAGAGTAGTCAAAGTAGTTAAATTTCCCCTAGATATCATAAAATCATATTCTCTTCTATTAAAACACTGAAATATCCCACTGCATACTTCTTTCCATGTGGGCATAGACCAATTAAGGACCATATTTTGGCCACAATTGTTTGCCAAATATGAATCCATCTGACAGTGGAACCATCCATCCCACATTGTTCCAAAACCTTCCAAAGAAGGTTATGGTCTACTTTATCAAATGCTTTGCTGAAGTCCAAGTTCAGTACATCTATAGCATTCTTTTGCTCCACCAATCTAGTCATGTTGTTACAGAAAGCAATAGGATTTGTCTAGCATGACTCCTTTTTAAGAAATCCATGTTGGCTTTTGGTATTCACCCTGTTCATTTTTAAGTGTTTGCAAACTCACTGCTTGATTCCCTTTTCTAGGACTTTCTGAAGTATTGATGTCAAGTTGATTGGTTTGTAGTTTCCAGGATCTTGGTCCTCCCCCCCTTTCAAATATTGGATCAATCTTGGCTTTTCTGCAGTCTTCTGGCACTTCTCCTGTGCTTCATGATTTCTCTAAAACTTCAGTCAGTGGCTCTGAAACGGCATCCACCAGTTCCTTTAATTCCTGGGATATAATTCATCTGGTCCTGTACACTGGAATTCATTAAGAGCAAATAGGTGTCCTCTTACCAATTCCTTATCTATTTTGATCTGTATATAACTTCTGCTCCTCCGAATGTTGCTCTGACAAGGCAGACTGCTATTCCTTTTTTGAAATGGCGGGTATAATATAGGAATTAAGCAATTCAGCGTTGTCCTTGTTGCCTGTCACCATCTTGGTATCCTCTCCAAGTAATGGATCAACTGTTTCCTTGACTTAGCTTTTCTTCTTACCTATTCAAGGAACCCTTTTGGTTGATTTTTGGCAAATATAGCAAGCTTTAGCTCGTGCTGAAACTTAGCCTTTCCAAACCCTTCTTTTCAGATTGAGGCTATTTCCTGATATTCTGCTTTTGTTATGTGGCCCTCTTTTCTTTTGTTAAACTTTTCCTTTTTGTTTCTTAGTTTATGAGACAGGGCTTATGCAACCACACCAGTCATGTCCCTTTCTTCAATATTGATTGTGTTTGGACCTCAATTATCTCATTTTTCAGAATTTCCCATTTCCTGAACTTTTTTCCCCATCACAGTTTCCATCTACAGGAACCTTTGCAATTTTTCTTTTATCTTGTTGAATATGTTGCCTTCTATACTGACCGTGAAGTTAAGCTATGTAATTTCTCTTTGCTTTCTTCTCTTTGCTTTTCTGCTTCATATTCTTGTTCTATTCACACTGGCCATTACCATGATATTCCGATAATATGAGACATGCTGATTAGCAAAGTTCAATGTTATTTCCACTGAACTATAAAAATCTTTCTTTAAAAATTGAAAAAAAAACTATGAACAAAGAAGCAGGACTAAGTGTGAAAAGGGATTCTGAGCTGTTATGATAAGTATTCCTAAACCTATAAAATGAATGCATTGTAAGGCGCACAATGGTAGAAATCTATGCAAATATTACTTGAAAAAAAGAAATGACATGTTTATCCTGAGTCCGAAAGGAGAAGGGCGGGATATAAATGCAATAAATAAATAAATAAATAAATAAAATATCCTAAGATACCATTGCATTTGAGATTATATATTTTAGTGACTATATTCAGCTTTTAAAAATAGTAGGCTTTTACAGTATGTTTTGAAATACAGATGCTGGTACTGAAAATGTATTTCTATATGAAAAGAAAATATGAAATCAAAAATATATAATATAGTATTGTGTTTTGTATCAAACGATGATGAGCCATTGTATTCACTTAAATGAAAAAGTAATCTTTTAGATTTTTTTTGTTTTTTTAACATAAAAATGCACACAATGAATTTTTAAAAATAACTCAAACCAGGCAAGATAAGCCACCAGTAATTTGTAATTTATAACAGTTTTCAGTTTCACTGAAAGCAAAGGTTCATAAATCACAACTTCTTTTCAAGCCTGAGGTACTGAAAAATTAAATCAGCAGGCCTTGTTATTGATGTTTTTTCTAACACAACTGTTTTGAAATCCCTGCCTTTCATATGTCCCTAAGAAATAAAAAGAATTGTGTGATGAATCATTTGAACTATTAATTCTTTTAACAGATTAATATCCAACACTTTCTTCCTTTATTATATTGGCCACTGTTTGACCTCTAAGCAACCTTTTCTAGATGCTGATTTTAGGGCCCATCTCACATTTTGTAAGCCTCTGCAATGATCCCTCTTCATACAGAATAATAATAGGTGTGTGTGTGTGTGTGTGTGTGTGTGTGTGTGTGTGTGTGTGTGACAGAGATAAAGTATGTAAATTAATTCCAGCAAGGGGATATGCCATGATTTCTTTAAACAACTTCAGCCTTCTTACCTCTGTTGTTTAGAAGACTGACAGAAAGATTCCTTCACCAATCCACTGTAAAGGAACTCATTCTCTCGTTATACTAATTTCCTTCTCCTACTCAAGCCATATGAGCTATCCCAGGAGTTCAGAGTTAAATGAAAATGTTTGTTTTCTTCGTATCCTTTGCAATACGTGGAAAGTTTGGGCTAGGTCCATGTTTACTTATTGTTTATTAATTTTTGTAGACCTGCTTTACCTCAGCAGGGTCCTAGTAGTAAACATCAAAAAATTAAGATATACAATTAAATCATATATTGAGCATATCAATAAATGCAGGAGCAAAACTCAGTAAATCCTAAATTATTCAAAACAGTTGTTTTGGTGATTTCTAGAAAGGTAAATAGAAGGGACTAATCTCACTTCTGGAGGAAAATCGTTGCACAAAACTGGATCCATCTTCATCAACAACAACAAAATGTTTGCAAACTGCAAACCACTTCATTCCTCAAAAAGCAGGGAACCATACGAACTTTTCCAAAAATCATCTATCAGGCAGGCTGATTTCAGTAGGCAACAATCGTCCTTGAAGATACTAGGTAACAATCCTAATTAGGTCTATATACCGTAGTTTATAGGTTATAGCATTTTGAATTGCAACCACAAATCTTTTGATGGTCAATGTATGACATGTAACAGTGATTTGTCATTGTGGTTCATACCAGCCCACAAATAAACCTATATTTTCTGTACCAACTGCTGTTTCCAAATGGTCTTCAAAGATAGCCCATGTAAAGGACATTGAAGCAATCCAGCATATTGTGATAAGGCACTGATTATCACTGTAAGGTCATTCTACTTCAGTTAGGGCTACAGCAGGGACGTCCACCAAAATAAGGCAAATGACCTCTCTACTTGCCCACCGAGCAGTAGTCATGAGCCCAGAATAGCCCCCTGTTCCTTGCACTTCAGTCCAGAATCAATGCTGGGGCTGGAAAAGTACTTCTATATAGAAACAGTGTCACCAACAAGTTAGGGTTACTTCAGCCTGTTTCATCAGTCCAGACTTCAACAGCCATCCCAACTGGGTATAAATTTTCATAACAATATTAGATCAGCCTGGGATCAACTAGAGAGACATATTTGAGTAAAACCAGCATACTGATGACACCTTACCTGAACCTACAGATTACCTCTCCCAGGTATTTCATATGAGCACTGAAGAGAAGTGCGAAAAGGATAAAATCCTGAATTCTCACATGAGGAAATTGTCTCCAGGTTGACCACTCATCTGCCACAACACCATCTGCATCCATTTCCTCAGAAAGGTTCAGAACTATTGCAAAATAATGCTTCCAATTCTCAATCTCCACAAGTAGTCCAGATACCAAATACACCGAGAAATCTACTAGGAGCAGGAGAAATGCATCATCCTTGGTTCTGACACACAATGTTTGACCAGAGTGACAAATGCTATTTTCATTTCACACCTAGGACTGAACTGTAACTAAAAAGGAGTTGCATATTTTATTCCAGACAGCTCAAAAAAGTCATACAAGAAGCTTTTTCAAACTACCTACACTGTAATTTTCTCAAGAGCCCATGCAGTGTAAAAAGGATAGCAATGAGGTCAGTTTAACTGGACCATGCAGATTTCTGTGCTTTTGCATTTATCCAGATACTTATGCCATCTGCTGTGGGGGAGGGAAAACTAGGTTGAATGATGTAGGGAATGTTGAATTAATCTGTGCATTTCTGGAAAGATACTGAAATTTATACTTGCTTCACAATCTCAAGCTACCTTAGATGAAGTTGATTACATTCATACATAAGTCAACTAGAGCTAGGAACAATCCCAGACTACCTTAGATGAAGTTGATTACATTCATAGATTTTAGGTAAGTCAACTAGGGTTAGGAACAGTAGATCCCTCACTAACCCAATGCTCATGGAGGACAATGGTGATATAGATAAAGCTGCAAGTTGTAGGGTAGGTATAATTCCTCAAGTGAACTGAAAAATTGTGGTGGCCATTGTCAGCATAAATGAAAATTCAGCTGGTTGCTTGCTTAGTTTATGTGCATATAATGGAAGGGCCACAACCTTATCAGCTTCAGCCAAACATGGGTCTTTTTTCAACTGCAAAGTACTAATATTGGAGAGGAGTTGGTAGGCAGTGAATACATAATTATTGAATTGATCCAAAAATATAAGTGCAATCAGCCATACCCACCAAAAACATTATGGTTATCATGAAATTATTCCTACTAGGAAAAAAAATAACTTCAAAAACCATCAGTTCATTTAAATTCATTTCTTCAGAAAGACAGAGAGCTTATTAAATTGTAAGTCCACTTCTTCTAAAGCAGCATGCTGGCTAGGGAATTCTGGACGTTGAAGTCAATACATTTTAAAATTGCCAAGTTTTTGAAAAACACTACTCTAAGGGCTTGTGAAAAATGCAGTATGCTTGCAATCTAATATATACTTTAAGAAATTAATAAACTCTTTGTTCTTTTCATGGTTCTTAACCAGGACAAAAATTAAGGTCTTACAATGTGGCCAAAAGAGATTTCAAAACAATCTTGATGCAATCTTTTTGACAGATCTTGGGCAATGCCTGCTGGTAATAAGACTTGTGTGTTATGGTAATAAATAGATAGATAAAGATGATGCCTGTATTTTAAAAAAGGCTTAATTCTCCTATGTAATCATATCTTAATTAATAATGCTAGAGGTCAAATAAGTAACGCGCTTAATAACATAATTATTTTTGACTATTCGTTGACTTATGCAATTTGGGTGCCTGTCCCATTTCATATGTGGGAAAATCTCATTGTACATGAGTCTTATTAAAGCAGCCCTTATGCAAGGAAGGGGGATCAGCAAACTGCAAGCAAAATATATAGAGTGAGGCTTCTCTAAGCAAGGTTGTTTCCTTTCCCTTCCCCACCAATTGGGCTGTTTAGAACATCTCTGTTGATAGAAACAGGAAGCTTTCTTCTACCCCCTCCAGAAGGGCAAATGTAGCAGCAGAAAGAGTAGGTTCCACATAGGGACAAGGACTAACTCTCCCTCCCTTATGACCCTTAGGCCAGGAAATTCTCTCCAGTGGAAGTAAGATGGAATCCCTCCAGAGCAATAAAAGAGATAAGTGAGATAAATGAGAATTCCTCTTGGATTGTACTACAATGTACCTCGACACAGGAAAGGCTGCAATAATTTATTATCATTTATTAAGAGAATCTATATGCATCATACCAAAGTTTTCTTAGAAGGCTCATGGTTTTCAATAAGGGACAAGATCTGCAAGCAAAGAAGGGGCAAAGGTTTGTGGATACAGTAACTTTCGGGATACGATAGCAAAATGGAAAAGGTTTTTCAATCAGGAGATGATAGTTTTCTAAAAACAGGTTGAAAGACAGCTATAATTAATGATTCAAAGATAGTAAAGCACATAAGGAAGGAGAAACATTAATGCTTTTTACCACTGTTAAAAGGAAAAAAAGATTTTACAATAGCAAATTGAAATGAATAGTGACAATAAAGCAAATAGAAAGGCTAAAGATGATAATAATAATTTTTAAAAAAAATCTGGAGTAGACATTTTAGTAAAATACTCTTAATTGACATCCTAACTATTGGGAGGATGTCTAAATGTGCTTGGCGACTGTGATATAGTTTATTTAGCCAAAGAACATGATTAAAAAGCACATTGTCCTGTAAGCACTGAAATGTGACTTTTGAAAATGTGGCCCATTATCCTTTCCCACTGTTTCTCTAAGAACCAGGCAGGAAGCAAGATGTGAGCTGTTTCGAGCCTGAAATGTCTTCTTACGTAGCACTTCCAAGGCAATTATGTCAATTTCTCTTAGCTATAAATCTATTGATTGCAATTTTATGTGGAGTTCATGTTAGCGTTGTTCTTTTTCTTTTCTCTTTCTTTTTCTTTTTGAGCTATAGCTTCAATTCCATCTGCACTATAGGAAAACTTTTTTTTCTTTTTTAAACAGGTGAGAAGAATCATTTGTTTATTATTATATAATTATCATTTTTATTTTTAAATAAATTTTAGGCAAGATGTTTGCCTTTATATTAAAATATGAACAAAGTAGTACAATGAAATCTTTCATCAGTTCCTGACACAATCCCACTTTTATGGCTTTTCATTATTTTACGGTTAGATTTTAGGGAGATAAAAAAGAAAAGTGGTAATTACATCTCGGTGATACAGATGGCCCTCAACGTTTGGACTTTTGAGCCCAAAATTTCTGTTGTTAAGTGAGACATTTGTTAAGTCATTTTGGATACCTTTTACAACCTTTCTTGCCACAGTTGTTAAGTGAATCACTGCAGCTGATAAGTTAGTAACCCCGTTGTTAAGTGAGTCTGGCTTCCCCATTGACTTTGCTTGTCAGAAGGTCGCAAAAGTGGATCACATGACCTTGGGGACACCACAAAGGTCATAAATACAGACTAGCCACCAAGCATCTGAATTTTGATCACATGATCATGGGGATGTTGCAAAGGTTGTAACTGTGAAAAACAGTCATAAGTCACATTTTCAATGCCATTGTAACTTCGAACAGTCACTAAATGAACTGTTGTAAGCCGAAGACTACGTGTACAGGGATATTTCTGTCAAAAAAGAGGTTATTCTGAGTTTCTTTTCTCCCCTGGACTCAAGAATCTCATTTGCGGTGGCCCTGCTTCCTCCCTTAACCCTCTTGCAGGCTCCTTTGTGTTCCCAGGGTCTGTGAGGTATTCGGCCACTGGCAAATATTCATTTTAACAGGCAATTCCTTTGAAATTTCCAGTGAAATAATAAAGTGATATAATTTGTTTTAAACAGGATCCCATGTAGCTGCTTTAGTACTGACATGCTGTGTTCACGTTTCACATTAAATCATGGTTTGTGGGTTCCTTGGTGCTCTCTGAGCACTGATGATGTTATCTAGTTTGGTAATGAAATGTTTGCAAGGAAAAAAGACAAGTTCAGAGAGTGCCAAGGAAACCACAGTTTAACCCTGAGTTACAAATATTCTCTTCTTGTAAGTCATGGTTTGCTGAATAGCCCATAACTGAGTAAGTTCACACATCATCCCAGGCTATATACCAAGGCTGTGTGGTATCGCAGAAAATATGCTAGACTAGCTATTGAAATCACTGGGTATCTTTGGGCCATTCACTCTTTCTTAGTCCAGGATGTTTCCAACATCATGAACTCTTAAAGTAAAGGCAGGATATACAATAAATATTATAAATAGGCAAACAAATTATGATTTGATTCTCATAATATGCTACTCTCATGAACTAACAAGAATATGCCCCATGTCTCCCATGCTATTCACAGCTATTTCTTAAGCAGACTTCAGAAATTCCATCTGGACTGCAATCAATTGACAGGCAGGATGTGCTAGTGGTCAGTCCAGATTGTGGTGGCCACAAGACAGGGCATGTTATTCCATGCAGGAGAAGCAGACTTTGCTGGTTAGCTCCTGCATAGACCAGTCCTGCTTTTCCTTCTAGGAATAGTTCCCTCCTCACTCAGTTATTCCCATTTCTTTGTTTTTCCAGATATTTGAGTACATGGATGTTTTTACATTCCCCCTTCCCTTATTATTATATTACTAGCTGTACCCGGCCACGCGTTGCTGTGGCTCAGTCTCAATGCGCCATTGTGCATTCATCCCAAACAATAAGTTTGCGTTTCTGCAATACTTTTCTCATGCCGGATGCTTTGGAAATGTTGCACGTGGGAGTTTCAATGAATTGCATGTTCAATGGCAATTTCAAAGCGTCCAACAGATGGCGCTGTTTTTCAAAAAAAGCATGTTTTTACCTGTCACAGGTGTGACATCTATGTAATATAGGTATATAGAAACACGTGCGTATTCGAATGCAACGTTGTGTCAAAATTTCAAAGCAATCGGTGAAGAACTTTCGGAGATTTAAGATTTTGAACAAACGAACATTTACATTTTTATTTATATAGATTATTGCTTTGTCACACATATTATTATATGATTACCGTGAGCTGCCTAGAGTAGTCCCACAATGAGATAGACAACAAATTAATTAAAAAAATTAATAAATAAACCTCTTGGCCACTAATGCAGACCCTTTCTTTTCTCTTATGATAATAGCACTGGTCTGATGCTAGAACCACGAAGAACCTACTATTGTTTCTACTATTCTATATGTCTATAGACACTTTGCAGTATAAAGAAATAACCGATAGTTCAAGGTTGTAGCAACATTCTTAAATTGCACTCTCAATATGCTTATAAACAAAAGGAAAGGAAAGGAAAAGTTTCCAATACGGTGGGCAGGATATGAGAAAACGAGGAGAGCATGCCTCACGCAGCCTGGGCAGAAATGAAAAATGTAAGGGTTGAAAGGCACCTGAGCTTCTAGGTTGAGGGTAGTTCACTGACTTAATGGATCATCATTAGATTAATTGCAAGACCCTGTTAAAAAACATCTCTGACTATAGTAGCTTAGCACCCCAGGACAAAATGGTTGTACAGGAGGCTGCACTGCAGCCAATAGAAGCTGGAGCTGCTACTAGAAAGGGCAACTCAAGCTGGAAAGCAGCCATTTTAAATTGAAGCTGGAAAACACAGGCCAGGATGCATTTGCAATGGTCTAGGAGTAAGAGGAAGATTACATCATCTGTACTTGTACCCAGAAAGTAGTGAATAGCCTGTATTGGTGATGAGCCAAATAGAAAGTGCAGGTCTGCCCTTAGTGTCATGTGTAAACTCAACCTACACCTGCTAATTGCTCCTATCCATACAAAATATTAAATCTGTTACCTTTTCACCCCAAGTAATATTGTCATTATCATCATCATCATCACCACCATTGTTGTTATTCAAATGTTAAGAGTAAAAATTTAAAGGGAAAAATTAGTAATTTGCCCCAGATCAGTCACTATGTCTATGGTTAACATGCTTTTTGTACCTAGATCTATACACTCTCACAAATGAATATCAAATCCACTGCTCACTTTGTCTAACCATGCACATCTCTGGGGCAAAAAGACTGTATCGGGATCTCCAAAATTTATTGTGTTCTCCACACACACAAGTTTGCTTTTTTAATTTTAGCTTTTGTTGGATTTATCAGGCAAAATTGATGCTTTAAACCTTTCAGTGTTCAAACACCCACTTTACCCCATACAATTCCCCAAACTTTCTTCTAAATGGGTTCTGGGCCTGCTCAGTTTTGCAGCCCCCAAAGGCTGATGCCCACTTTAAATGAATAGAACTTTGGCATCCTGAGTGACCTACACAGAGCTCTTACATTTCTCCAAATATCTCCTCTCCAGGAGAATAAAAATGTACTTCCACCTTTGAAGAGTTAAACCGAAGAGTTAAAGGCTCGTACATTATCTATGATCATGCAAGGCAATGTATAGGAAGTCTTACTAGCTCTAAGTGCTGTATGAATTGCACTATTATCTGGCATAAAGACCTTAAACACCATAAATCACATCAGGGTGCCTCTCCTTCGGGTTGCTGATCCATAATCCCTCAATGCCCAAAGCTTTCAGAAGGTAATCTTTCAACAATGGGATGAGCTGAGAATTTTGTTCTCCAAGGATTTATGTCAAAATTTGACATGACTGGTTTTAGATACAGCAAGACACACTTGCATTCAGTTCATGATTTGCAAGGATTCTTAAATTCCAATTTTGCACTGAAGAAAGCAGCTTTTTCTTTAAAAATATACATTCTCTCCATCATTACAAATGTTTTCAGAAATATAAAATGAGCATCTTCACTCTTCTCCATGTAACCATCAGCTTCTAGAAAAGCAATCATCTTTCAAGAAAAGAGATTTTGGGGAACTTCAACTTGAAATATTTCAAAGAATGGCTATTTGGTAAATCATATCCCAACATCATGTTGTGCCAATATTGTTCAGCAACCAGACTATAAACTTCTCAACTGACCTAGACTTCATGGCAAATTCCAAGAGTATTAAACCAATTGTTCTACTCATTGGCCCAGGAATCTAATATACTGTATGATTCCAGCTAAAGAATGGTATGTAGATTATGATGACTGAGCAACAAACACTGATGATATTACCTACCAGTAGTTGGCTAACCAAATATCTGCAAGCAAACAACCAAGATCAGAAAGCATCAAGGACTACTAAGCAATAAAGGGAATGTGTTTATTTTGATATCAGCCCATATAATTTGTACTTGCCATATATTCTGTGAAAAGTTTGTATGGTGTTTTTTTTTAGAACAAGGAATAACATTAGAGTTATTTGGACAATGTATTAAAACAATAGACTTTCCTCTCCCATCTAAGTACCTGACAAGGATATTAGTACTTTATTTATTTAACAGTATCTATAACATACTGCAATCTTAATGGATTCTGTGTGTTGTACGCTGCAATCGTCCTTTTAAAGCATAGCTTTTCCCAACCAAATCTGGCTGATATGTTGGTAATACATCCTGGATTTCCAGCCAAGGTGACCAGGGGACTATCAGCCTCCAAGATGGAGAAATGTATATTCAGAATCATCTCTACATTCAATGAATTATCTCATTTTATCAGATATCTGAATTATCTGAACCCTTAGGGATAGAATTGAGATATACTGATTTTCAGCAGATACATTTTTTATTTCCTAATCACCAAACAAGGCAGGCATCAATTCATTGCTTCTAGAGTTTTTCTTCTTGATGCCAGCCAATGTAGAAATGTACAAAATCATTTTTTTCTACATGAAGTTACCCAGGTTTGCAGGTTCATTATTTCTTATATTACAGGAAGTTCACCATTAAAAATCATTGCAGGGTCAGTATAAACATGCCAGGGTTGTGTGTGTGATGCATATTAAAAATAATGGATGTAGTTTCAATTGCACCAGTATGGCTGTCATCTTAACTTTTTTATCATATTTTGCAGACTCCCCTGTTGTCTGCCCAATTATATATTATAGCACATTACAATATTGCCACAATGCTGATTTACTAAAATTATATTTTGACTGAGATTATAGGCCATCAATGTATGCTAATATAAATTTTCTACATGGGAAGAAATATCTGTAAAGCTCAGTATTACTGAAGTCCTGAAGACCAATGATTTCACTCTGTGGTTTCATGTACTGTAGATATCAAACAGGAAGGGGAAAATCATCAAACCCTGAGGTACCTCACAAGTGAGGGGCACTGTGATCTTTCCTCTCCCATCAATACTGACTGAGATCAATGCTTGAGAAAGGAGATGAGCCACTATCAGTGCCTCCCACTCCCACTCCCAAGCCCCAGAACCAATCAAAGATACTGTGGTCGTTGGTGTTGAAAGCCATTGAGAAATCAAGAAGCACAAGGATGGATGTACCATACCCACCCTTGCTCCACCAAAGATCGCTGCTAAGTTTAACCAGCACTGTCTCCATACTATAGCCTGGTCTGAAACCCAACTGAAATATGTCTAGATAATCCATTTCCTCCCAGATTGTCTGCAATGGGTGTCCAACCACCTTCTCTATAACCTTGCTCAAAAAGGGAAGATTGGAAACTGAACAATGTTGTTTGGAATGGAGGGGTCCAGAAATGTATTGTTGGCCCACCCGACATGGTGAAGAAAGAATAAATCTTTTAGGATTTATGTATGTATGTATGTATGTATGTATGTATGTATGTATGTATGTATGTATGTATGTTATTTATTTATTTATTTATTTATTTATTTATTTATTTATTTATTTATTTATTTATTTATTTATTTATTTATTTATTTATTAGTCTAACATTCAGCCTGTCACTTCTTGCTGGTTTTCTGTCTAAGTAATAACCAGTCCAATGCAACTGAGATTCTTCAAAATCAGCCAAGATTGGCCAGGTGCTCCTGCAGCTACTATGAAGCAGCAGTTTTCAAAGTTAACATTTTACATAATGTGGTCATCGTGGTATTATTCCACTGGAAGTAATGAGCAGCTGTACAAAAGTAAATGGCTCTGAAAAATTGTAAAGGTGAGCACCCACAGACTTTTTGGCTCTTTGCAGCTCACAGAGTTTCCAGGAGCCAAACATGCAGCAGAAAAACAGCAAGCTGTAGAAAATTACTCATAGAAGATCCAGCATTCCTATTAACCCCACTCAAGATAACAATTGATGAGTCTTTCTGCTTAATATAGAATTGTATCATCAGCTATTCAAAATTATTCATTAAAGTATTTATCAGTTCATCATTAAGAATAAAAATAGAACAAGGACGCCTCTGAAAGTTGGATCATTTACTGCTCACAGGCAGTTTTCAAAGTAGTCCCAGTTTGATTTAACAACTTATACCTGTCCATTAGAGCTGTACAGAAATGAGATGCAGCAACTGAGTTTAAAAAGAGAATTGGCCATGACCATCAGAAGTTCTAATAGGCAATTAGGAAAGAAAGTCCCAAAAACCTTCTCTCAAGTTGGGACGTTCCATACATCTTCAATAGATATGAATAAAAAGAGACCTGGGTTGCTAAACTCAGGAGAGCCCCTAAATGGTAGCAGACTGGTACAGAACATGCTAATGCTTTGCTGCCCTTTTTGTTGCCCTCTAATGAGCCCTGGTGGCATAGCAGTTAAAATGCAGCATTGCAGGCTAACTCTGTCCACAGCTTGGAGTTCAATCCTGATGGGGCTCAAGGTTGACTTGGCCTTCCATCCTTCCGAGGTTGGCAAAATGAGGAGCCAGATTGTTGGGGGCAATATGCAAACTAAGCTTACATTGTAAATTGTCCAGAGATTGCTATAAAGCACTATGAGGTGGTATATAAGCCTAAATGCTATTGCTGTACTATTGCTAAATGCTATTAGTTATCTGGGTCTTTGCAAGACTAAGATCTGATCTAGCAGCTCTAAGCAATGCATTTCTTCAACTGATGTAGCTTGTATGTCAGAATGTCATTAACCATATAACAGTAATCACTAATTCATATTATGAAATGGTTATATCATAATTGCTACTGGTTAAACATTTTTCTTGATATCCTATTAATAGCTCTCTCTTATGAACAGTTGAAATCACAAAAGATTGATCTGCATAGCTTTGGTCTGATGGCCATTAATTTGGAAATCCGTTGAATGCCATGAGGATTTTATATTTTGTACGCATTTATATCTAAGCAAAGTGCAAGACTTATTTTTACCCTTCAACAATCTCATGGGGTAGGTTCTGAATAGACACATTTGAGATCTTGCAGCTCAATGGTGGCTTTGGAAAATATTCTGCAAATCAACATAATTCTAAGCTGTAGTCAGATCCCATTGTTTGGGGAATAAATACTATAGTAATGAAGGCTCGGGGCATTTCTATTATTTTAAGAATACAGTGAGTCACCAGCATCCTGCTAAATGTGTCTCTTGGCAACCCAAGATAGAAAGACTGAGAAATAAAAGCCACAAACACTGCAAATGGTCCTTTTGATCCATAACACGGGAATTTAGTTCGGCTTCTTGCTGCTTCCTCTTCACTCCCCACCTGCCCAGATTCATTTTATGTTCCCAATCCCATCAGAAGGTTAATTGTGTTAACAGGAGTTACTGCCACAGGGGAAGCCGTGTCTGAATGCTGAGTGCAGTTTTAGTTGATAACCTGCAACTGACTGAAAGGGCACAAAAAGGGGCTGATCTGTTCTGAAGAGGCTGTCAGTCACACAGAAAAAAAACGTGGTGTGGGAGAAACAGCCTTATCTCCCAGGACGCAAGAAAGAAGATAATCTCCAGGCTGCACTTGTTTTAGCTCCCATGTCTCTGTCTGCAGGCCTGGCATCTGAGCAAGAGATATGACCCACCGGGTCTTTCATTGGGTGGGAATCATAAGCAAACAACTGCCAGGCTTGGTATATTTTTGTGTCCTATGCATTATTCATCATTGGCAAATAGGAATTTAATTTAAACAACAGCTACAAGGAAATAGACATCCAATAATAGTTTGACAGTTCAGTCCAATGAGGGAAAATCTGCACATTTAACTTATATATATGCTAAAGGGAAAATGTAATTATTTGTTTTAGATTTTCTTTCCACATCAGTGGCTCTAGGTTTTCTGTTTGAAGGCATATACAGACAAATCTTGTTTAAAGATTAAAAAAAAGTCTACCAAGATAGTTCAGGAACCACAAAGCTGCTTTTTAAGTTATATTCAAAGCATATCACTACTGTGATGAGAAATATTGTATCTTGGTTTACATAATATTTGTTTCTAATGGATTTAGGTTTGTGAAATAACTTCAACATCTTGCAAGATCAATGCCATCTGATGTGTTTGGGTAGTCCTGTTGTGAGATAATGCAATACTTTAATACTCTCACATAAGAATTTGCAACTGGAAGAGTGCCTGGGCCTTGGCATGAGATCACAAAATGTCCAAAAGGAAGAATATCAATGGAAGAATGGGTCTGCTTGCTTTAGCCCTACCTGCCCTGTAACCTGAAACAGATAAACATCTTCTTTGGCAGAAAAAAATGTTGTCCACTGCTGCCCTAAACCAACATGTGACTATGGTAATACGCTGATTCTCAGGGCAAAGCCATTGTTGCAGTAAAGATTTGCTACCCATAGATTTAATTCATACAAACAATAGATGAAATAGTAAAATTACATTCTGCTCCTCTACATAATATTGTTGAATACAGGAAGGATGAAGCGCTTAAAAAGCTTTTTCAAGATATGTGATATGTATGTGTGGTTCATTAACTAACCAGATTATACAATTGAATCTTGAGTCTTCAAAGGGTCTTTCCCCACTGCTGGTCATATGCGCTTTGCCTACTCTTGTGTCAGCAATGATAAATGTGCCAGCATGACATTTGCTATCCCATTGCTAATTCTATTGTTTGTTCCGATTCACCACTGAATGGTGCTCTATGGATTTTGCATGTACAGCATGTGCTAAGCAATCTGATTGACTTTTTCAATCGTTTGCTGCATTACACTCATCCCTTTCCTGTATATCACCAGTGGCACATGGGCTCTTCCCTGTGCCCCTTTGCCTATATTCCATTCTGTTATAAGCTGAATAAAGTTTTTTAAAACCAGACTGGAGTCACAAAGGCAGCTGAGTTACAAGACTGTCTTGTTACCTTCTCCCTTTTCTTCATACAGGAAACAAACGCTTACTTCCAAATTGCTCTGTGCTCTTTTGAGGAGGAAATGGTCCATCACCTCAGCGGTTCTTGATATCAGAAGGTGCATCTACAGTACAGCCAGCAAAGAAGTTGAGCATTAACAACAGTTCTGACGGACCACCAGCACAGCACAATTGTCTGACTGTTTTGTCGAAACAGCAGGAGAAGAGAGCATACAAGACTGGCTGGGGACCGGAGAGGAAAAGAATACCTGCAATGGGCTATAAGTGCCACTCTGATTCCATTTTCTTTTGGATAACTGACTTCATCTCTAACAGGAGGCAAAACGTAACAGGTTTTACTTATCTTTTACATGCTGTTATGAGCTATCAGCTTAAGGCTGTCCCACTCAAGAAAACAGCATGAACAGGATGGGAAGAAAAAAAGATGCTACGTTTGATTTAAACGGGGAAAGGCCCTTGCTATTAAGGATACAAATGACACTTTTTTGTCAATCCTTGTTATTGGTATAAGTATGAATTCCCTAAACAGGACTACTCAAAGTAGGCATGGAATTTTGGGTGAGCACTTTGAGCCGATCTAAATAAATCTAGAATACCAAAAACTGTTCATCCCCAGTTCCAAACCAAACAAGATTTTGCAAGAATAACTGCAACAACTCTGAACAAAATAAACTACAACTCTGAACAAAATAAACAAAAAAATGCTTATTGACTTGGTAGCAGGATAGGTCAATTCGAAGTATTTGATTCCTGACAGCAGTTAAACAAGAACTGTATGTGCAAAGTATAAATCCTGCACTTGTTGATTTGTGACATAAAAATCAATGAAACTGTCTGTATCCTCATCTCTTTGGTTTAACTCTCCTGGGTAGATCACAAGACAGTAATTATATTTCTGCCTGACTAGCAGGCATAGAAAGCTGTTCCATTTTGGATCAAAAACCCTCCCAGTAGATTATCTCTCTTAACTGCTGCTTATCAACACTTAACAATTGCTTCTGCGTTTATCTTTGATAGAACCACCACAATGTTGGACTCTAATTTCAAAGTAATATCATGAAAGGTTTTGAAGTTTAGTTTCTTTCAGGTTTCAGTATGAATTTTCTTTTTGCTCCAAATTTTGTGCTGGGAGTTATTTAGAGATGTAGTGTATACTATTCACTCACAATTGAAATAAAGCAGAGTAAAACAATGCTTTTTTAAATAGCTCCTTAGATTTAGAGCTAAAGTTTATATTTAACCCTCTTATAGCCTTGATTTTTATTTCAGTTATGACCAACGATGTTCCATTTGATTTAATCTGACGGCATTTATAATATCAATAGAATGTTATTGCCTACCTTTGTAAGTAACAGCTTTAGATAAGAGTCTGTTAATGAAGGTAGATCAAGTTATTTAAAGGAGAAGATAAGATACAGCTCTAAATTTCCATTTTTGACCCTGAAGTTATCAATAATATCAAGAGGGAAGAAAAATCACACCAGAGTCAGGTTGCTTTTAAAATATTGTGAGAACAGGAGGAGAGCAACAGGCAGCATCAGCTATGTTCTCAGTGAAAAGTACTCAACTGGAAAAGATGTGATAACTTAACATCAGTGACGGCCAGATGCAACGCATTCAAGTGTGGAGGCCCAGGAGAGCCGCTCAGTGAATTCCAGGCCACAAAAGGAAGCTTTAGAAGCAGATTCCCATCATGGACACCATCTGCCAATTCCCATTCTGGCCTGTGGGAATGCCATGTATTATTTTGTGGATGAATTTTGTTTTAATCCGTTTACAATCATACAGCTTACATTTCATTTAAATATATTCTGCTAAAGCCGACTAATAATATTGTTTTTAATTAAATCTTAACTATTGGAGTAGTCATCATAAAAGAATCAAAATAGCAACAATGCAAAGGGCTGTGCACTTAATATAGTGCTGATGTCACTGAAACATTTATATCTTTAGATTGTTTACAAATTCTTTACAGAGTTAAACCAAAATTAAGAATATCAATAGAATTTAAAGTTTTTAGCTATGATCTGAGTGTGCCCTAAAACTGGGGGCCCTTGAAAACCACCTGGAAACTCTGCGGGTCTAGAATGCAAGGGCCTATAGGCTCACTGGTCTGACTTGATGCTGACACATTACAATACTGTTTCAGGAGTTTTGGTGGTTTCCATTGTATTTCCAAAAGCAATTCAAAATACTTATGCTTCCTTCAAAGTTGCACATCACTTGGTCTTGGCTCTTGGGTATCAAAGAGACTACCTTACCCAAATTGTCTTTGCCTCTTCTCACAACCCAGATGGCCAGAGCTCACCAAAGAAGGAAGTGTAGTAGGGAAAAGCCCAGTGTTGGGTGCTTTCCTATGGAAGACATTGTTTTTCACCCACATGAAAAACATGCTACACATTTTCTTCATACAGCAATAAGTTTGCATTCCACAAGCAGAATTTATTCTATAAAATACCATAAATATAGTTTCAGAATTGCTTCTAGGGGGAATATAATAATTACTCTGTTGAAGCCACATATAATTCTATCTATCAGTAAAAAAAAACAACTCTGAACAGCAGATCATTCCTGTTTCAGCTGTATCTAAAAATGCTGCATCTACAAGAATGATTGACTCATAATAACTAATTAAGTTTACTGCTGAGAAGAAATTTGAACTCAGATTTCTAAAGTCAAAATTTCTCTTATAAATTACATATCAGATTAATCATATATCAGACATTTTTTCTCACATTGCTTTTTTATTATGAAATACCTATAGAGGGGTTTATTTGTTTTGTTATTGGGGAGGCTGCACAAAATAAAGTTCTTATAGATATATAATGCTAAATTAGGATGGATCAAATTAAGGACACCGCTCCTCTATGTATTTATTATTTTGCATAATTGAGTGTTACGTTGTTTTTAACACATAGAACATTTTCTACCTGCCATATTTTACTCCATCCAAGTCTCATATACTCATGGGAAAAGATTAAACTGAAATATAGTTTCTAGAATGTTAGTGTTTGGGTTTATACAATTATACAGCATTAACAACCATGAAGTTATTTATTTAAATGGATCTTTTTAAAGATCCATTTTTATACTTTTAGTACCATATAATTATGTTACTTTCTTTCTGCAAATGCATGTTTATTTTGGTCAAGTGTGTTTCAAACAGCACATCAACTGAGAGGATTAAATTGTAGCTTCACACTGTTGATTTGCCACACATTTAGATTTACTGCATATTCGATCGTTCACCCTTTTTCCAGTCTAGTTTTACACTAGACTCCACAGTGTGTTTAATTTGTTTGTCCATAGTATTGCTTTTCTCAAATCAATATAGCAAATCTAATATGGAGTGTTCACCAGGTCCTCTCCAAGCAGCACAAAACCATCCAGCTTTTTAAGTCATTATGTGAGACATTTTTCTTACTGAGACTTTTTAAGGGAGAAAAAAAGAACCCAAGAATCTCCCCCCTCCACCCCACCTCAGCTGCAAATTGCTTGATTATATGTCTATTTCTAGACAGCCCCCATGGTGGAAAAATGTTGAGTGCTCTTTAGAGCGGGATTCACAGTTGCAAAACATTCCAAAATAATGTTCATTGTGGACAATATATTACTTTAAAATTAGAAATGCTGTCTTTAGACCATGACTGAACATTAATCCCCTTTAAGTCCCACTGGTTTCACTGAAAGTGCTAAGTAAATGCTTAAGCATTTTACATGCTGTTTTATATGCACATATCTGGAAGTAAGTCTTAATCAAACATAATTAAGCAAACCTCTAAGTATATATGCACTGCACAGAGTCAGTGAAATCAATGTGATTTTAAATCCGTTTTGGCTTGTTTCTGCACTTCATGTTTGAATTATGTGGTTAAATGAGAAATGAAGCAAAAGTCACCTTCTAAGCCTGTATCTCTTTTTTTCAGTGCAGTGGCTGCATATAGGCATATATTTGTAAGAGTTGCCCCTTTTTTTCTTCTTGTTGTTCTATGAGAAACTCTGTTCCACGTTTTTGTTCATTTATGTGTGAGAAGCCATGCTTTGTTCTGAAACTTATTTTCTTTAATTTCTGTTCTGATGCCTTTTCCTTAAGTAATGATTATGAAAAAAGATGCACTGAGTGTTGTGTATTGTGTGTTTGCCCAGTCACAGAGGCATAGGAATTACACATAAGCTATTTCCAGGCAGAAAATGTTCTTGAACCTTTCTCTATAGATGCCAATTAGAAGATTAACGTCTTTTTTCCTCCCCCGTCGCCTTTTCCATTAAATAGTCACACAAAAGCCGAGCTGACAAATTGCTCTCTCCATGGCGTTACACAAAGACAGACAATAGATGATCATCATTTACTATACTCAAATTCTATTAATCAGAGATTAATGAGAACATGTCTAGTAGGGGAAAAATTACCAGAATGTGGGCATATACTCATGTAACATCTGCTCTAGCTTTACCTTTAATGTCATGTCATCTTTTATCATCCTGGAATAATGTTTGCTTCAGAAACATAATTAAGGTAATGGGAACCTCCCTTTAACAATAATCTGCCTTCGGGGAAATTAATATTTCTTGGACAGATTTTTTTAAAAAGAAAATCTTAGTTTTTTCCAAAATTAATTATTAGTGAATTTAATACGAGGATTGTAGTTATTATTTTGTGCAGGAACAAAGCCCACAAAATATGACAATTATCCTTTTTATAAAAAAAAGGGTCTATTACTGCTAAGTGGAGAATTGGATGTAAGAATGAACAGCAAGTTTTGGAAATTTTGCTTCAGATTCATAAAATTACGATGAACCATAAGCCTTAATCAAAATATGGGACTGTTTTTCATCCCTATGGAACTTGAGGATTTTGCTATGTACTGTGAAATATTTTTTTTACATCTGATGCATACAATATCATGATTGTAAGAAATAATATTTTTCTATTAGTGATCACATTTCTACTATTCAAATTTGTCATTGGTTATAATACATTTATTAATAATACTAGTTATAGCATTACCAAGGAAATTATTTTTCCTACATATACTCATTTTAAAGATTATCATTGCATAGCTCAGAATTTATTATACTCCCCCTATTTAAAAAAAATCCTGTTCTGAACAAAAATATACATTTTCTTAGCAATGGGATTGGAGGGGAAATGTAAAAGGAATATGCAAAGTGACCCTAAATCACCTCTTTGCCTTTAATACCTGAAATTGAAAATTTGGATTGAAGTAATTAAGAGGGGGTTTTTTTGGGGGGGGGTGGAATCTCCTAATGCTCTCGTTAGAATAAACAATAAAGCAATTTACCTCTGTAGTCAGCCAATATCTATCTATACATTTTATGTGCTTTAAATTGGCCTGGCTTCCTAATGGCCAGAATAGATGTTTGTCACTGTTGGAGAGCTGTTGTGATCAGTGTGTATAAGGCTAACTTCCAAGATTAGCCGTGATCTAAATTTGTGATTAAACCACGATTCAGCACCACACGGATCAGAACAGCTCCCGCAATCCAGCGCAGCCAAGGAGAGGATAGGGAAAAGAGATTGCAAAAAGCTTCTTAATTAATTTTTAATTATTGCTAATTAGAAGTGCTCTGCTTTTTTAACATCCTAATGGAGAAAAGCAAAAGTGGTTCCTGTCTTTTTTTTGTTGTAAAAAAAAACACAACAGATTCCCGTTAATTAGTTTCCCAATGAGAGATTCACAAGAGGGAGGTCAGGCTTTGGGATGTTTCAAGAATCCTAGCCAAATGAATTGAACAGCTTCAGTACATATATCACTAAATTAGAGGTTAATTATACTCAGCCACCCAAGGGATCCCCTAACCACATATAGAACAATGGCTTTCGGCTGAGAAGTATCTAAAAGTGGAGCCTTGGGCATTATGCAAAGCATGTGCTGTACTAATGAGCTATAGATACTTCATAAGCTACAGAAAGGAAAGCTTGCACAAAGGGATCCAGCTCTCTCACACACACACTATTTATTCGCTCCTACCATTTATTTGAAGCAGCAGGGCTTGATGCCACAGACCTTTTGCCATTATTTCTGGCGATCCTTTCAGAACACCACCAGAACCTGACGAGTGCCTGGCAACAGGCATACACACTTCACATGCGGTATCTCATATCCCCATCCCCTTTTACATTTTACTTGAGGATGGAGAAATGAATTGGGTACATGTTTACACAGATGCATATACTATATGCAGAGAGTGGTCATACACAGCACACTAAGACAAATGTTTTCCATGCACAGTCCCATTTATTCCAAATTATCATTCTTATCCATTTCCCAACCTGCCTTTGATTATGGAACTCAGGCAAACATGCATATGATTCCCAGACCTATTTATTATTCAGTGACAGTTTCTCCATTTGACTTTGCTTTATTTCTATATAGGACTATGTGTGAACAAAAACAGCCCTTTAGAACAACATACTCAATCTGATTTCACAAAATGTAATTCCCCAGTTTAATTTATGAATGCAGTTTCTTGGTTTGGGCAATATATTTTACCATAGATTGCAATGTGATAGCAAGAGGCTAGGTTAAAATGTAGTTAGTTTATAAAGTGGCATGTCATAAAAATATTGCTAGAGGGGGATTAGGCAGGGATCTAGATTAAGAACAAACAATTAAAACTGTATACCAGGTGAAAGTAAACAAATGGCCAAATTTTCAAATGCAGTGATTAGACATCATACTTTTTTCTGATGAAATTTGTGATCTGACTGCTACATAGATTATAACATTCATTACAATAACATTAATTTCGCAATATTTTTCTCATTTATTTTTCCATCTTTTGACAGATAGGACATAAAACAATATCCACCTAAATGTCTCTGTCTTGGTGCAGAAAGAAAAAAATTCTCTCTGATCACTTGAATAGGAACAAGAGGAGATAGAAAGCAGGTACCTTCAGCATTGAGAATATTAACCAAATCTGTTTAACAATTGAAAACATTTACAACTTTTAAATTAGATTTGAAATGTCAATTTAATTTCATAATTTGTTTCCTAGTTAATGTTAAAAGCCATGCTGTTACAAATCTCTGAGTTAATTACAGTAAAATCCACCAAATCAAATTAAATGGCTGGAATCAATAGTGGTTATCCACCGTCTATCCCTTATGACCATCATGCAATTCTTTTGACATATGTTTCCAACATGTCTCACTTTTATCACCTTCCCCAACTTCAAGTGAGATCAATGTATGTTAATTCACACCTGTTAACTGAACCATTTCCCCTCTTCACTAACCTTTTAAATTTGACAGTAACATGTCAGCAACTGTTTCATCTAATTTTGGAAAAAAGGTTGCAAGATATGTGTCACACATCCGTTTTGAGGATAAAACTTGACAACAAAAAATAGTGCACAAAATGTCTTTTTCAAGTGACCTTCCACCATATTTTAACTGCAATTAATGTCAAAATGCGTGATATATAACATTTTTTAAAATATTTACATTAGGATTTGAAGTGGAACAGTTGAATGGAGAGATCTGGGTGGACTACACTCTGCTGTTGCTTACAAGAGCTATGGTGACCCAAGAGGGAGAGGGAGACCCTTCAATTCATTCTACTTGGTCTGCTGTTCCTGTCTTTTATCCTTTTGTTTTACTGTAATTTCTTTGTTTTGACTGTTGTGAGCCACTCAGAGATGTTGGGAGTTGGGTGACATACAAGTTTTATAAATTATTATTATTATTTACTGTATTTGTTTCATATACTTTCAGACAATAACAATAAAGAAGGGAGGTCATATTTATTCGTCCATCCAAGCCAAAATTGCTTCACTTCACTTACCTTGTGATTATGAGGTTTTCCAGGAGGACTAATGCTTGGCTAATTATAAACTGACATTAAATCCCTTTCAAACTCTGGACTATGAATAAAATAAAATTTACCTTCAGTAATCCATGATATCAAATAGCAGTTATGGCAGTCCTCTCTAACCACAGTTTGATTTGTGGTCTGGATTTGCACATTATTATTCACCAAGTGAACCAGACATAAAACTCCACAAACATCATTCTTTTCAGCTAAGCCTATTCTGAAATTAGCTCTAGCAGCAGTGCAGTTCCATTGGTCTGCCAGGAAACTTTTGATTTGCTTCTTCCACAGGTTTGTATTATATCTGAGTTTGCCAGACTGTTGTGTCTTGTAGATTTGAAGCCTGGGAACTGGTCCTATTTGAAGAAATTTACTTCTAACATTGTTGTTGTTGTTGTTAATTGTGAAGTTGTGTCCGACCCATTACAACCCCATGGACAACGTTCCTCCAGGCCTTCCTGTTCTCTACCATCTTCTGAAGTCCATTTAAGCTCACACCTACTGCTTCAGTGACTCCATCCAGCCACCTCATTCTCTGTCATCCCCTTTTTCTATTGCCCTCAATCTTTCCCAGCATTAGGCTGTGAGTCCTTCCTTCTCATTAGGTGGCCAAAGTACTTGAGTTTCAACTTCAGGATCTGGCCTTCTAAAGAGCAGTCAGGGTTGATCTTCTCTAGGACTGACCGGTTTGATCGGCTTGCAGTCCAGGGGACTCGCAGGAATCTTCTCCAGCACCATAGTTCAAAGGCCTCAATTCTTTTGCACTCAGCCTTTCTTATGGTCCAACTTTCACAGCCATACATTGCAACTGGGAAAACCATGGCCTTGATTATACGTACTTTTGTTGGCAGGGTGATGTCTCTGCTTTTTAGTATGCTGTCTAGATTTGCCATAACTTTCCTCCCCAGGAGCAAGCGTCTTTTAATTTCTTGGCTGCAGTCCCCATCTGTGGTGATCTTGGATCCCAGGAAGATAAAATCTGTCACTAACTTCTGACATAACAGATATAAAAGGTGGTTGTGGCTGCCATCCAGATTTTATTTTTGTCCACTTCTCCTGTAAATACTGCTCTCTAGAAAATCTTCTTTCAGTTGGTAGCCTCAAAACAGACTTTTAAAGAGTTAATAAATCATCAAGCAAATAATTTAGTTAATTACTAGCAATTTCCCCCCCAAATTTAGTTATCTTTATAATCAGTAGATATGGGTTTTGTTCCTTTTATTCTTGATCCTAAGCTTATTGACAGAGAACTCTGAAAAATAATTGACCCCTCAATACAAGAAGACACGACTGGTAATAAACTATTAATATGATGTTCTTATCATAATACCTAATTAAAAAAAAAGAATTGTGTCACAGCAAGGAGGGAAGTTCACTTTTGTAACAACAGAGGCAATTGATTCTTCAAAAACAAAGGTCTCATTGCATATTTGCCCTGTAAGATTTTTCTTTAGAAAAATGTTCTCTAAACATATGCAGTGATGTTTTTCCTGTTGAGCAATTACAAAGAAATCTCAAGGTACAAAGAAAGATTGTAGGGTTACAATTTTGTAGCTTGATTATTCAGTCAAGGAAAACCAGCTAGCTATTGGATAAATTCAGTCTCCCCAGAGCAGATGGGTTAGTGGTGTTCTTTGGGGTGTGCTTTTGGTTTTTGTTCTTTGGGGAAGTTTAATTCAGAATATGGAGAGATTTTAAAGAAATACGTTGCAGCTAAGTCCTGGCCTCATTTGTTTTCCTTAAGTTTGAATCTATGCCAACACTTCACCAATATTGTAATTTCATTTAATGTATTGAATTTAATGTACTTACTTATTTAAATCAAAGATATAAAGTATTTGATTGAAATATTGCAAGAAAATATTTCAAACTCTAGGGCTATGATTTTGTATTTAGATTGAAGAATGCAATTGAATACCTTTCCTGTACAACAGGAAAAGCATCAGTGCATATATTTAGAGTACATTTTTCAAAACAAAAAAAATCTTACAGGGCAATTATGCAATAAGATCTTTGTTGAAGAATCAATTTTACACATGCTGAGGATTTCACTGTAGCTTGTCTCACCATGAAATATTATGGGTCCTTGTATTTTTGCCAATGATGCCAACCTCCTATACCTTCCGGATTTCTGGGATTACTACTTCAATCAGTGGGTGAGACGTCAGCGGCAGCTCAGGAGTTCTTGGCTTCCATGACGGCCTTGGACCTGACCCAATTAATTCAGGCCCCCACTCACACGGGTGGACACACGCTGGATCTGATTTTTGTCTCAGGCCAGTGGCAGAGTGATCTGGCATTAGGGGAGATAGCTATTGAGCCCTTGTCATGGTCAGATCATTCTCTC